>NC_084622.1:8517272-8817272 GCF_033978795.1 Nerophis ophidion
TCCATAAAATACAATTAAAAAAAAGATATAAAGCAGGGGTCGGGAACCTTTTTGGCTGAGAGAGCCAAGAAGCCAAACATTTTAAAATGTATTTCCGTAAGAGCCGTAAACAAAATTGTTTAACACTGAACACAACTAAACGCGTGCATTTTTAAGTAAGACACACATTTCTAGAGAATAATAGGTCTCTTATTCTTTGTAACAACATTGTTATTCTGAAGCTAACTGTGGAGGGGGCGTGGCCTGCGGGCCTGCAGCGAAGTGGGGTGTTACCAGGACCGGCCTTGAAATCAGCGACAGGTGCGTAGACGGCCCACTTTGGACTTGTTATCTAATCACCTGTCGCTCTGTTATAAGCAGCAGCCAGGAGGAGAGACAGGGTTGGGGCTGGAGCCAGAGCACAAGCGAGAACGAACGAGAAAAATACATTTGCTGGAAAGCAACTGGGAGACTTGTTGAAAAATAAAACAATATTGTAACCCTGAAACAGGCTCTCATGTCGGTGCTTGGTGGTCTGAAGAACCCCAAGGAGGGCAAGCCCCACACGAACCGATGATAAATAACTTCTTACCATCAACGCAACTTCTTGAACAGGTGCGGTAGGAAACGGATGGATGGATTAAAAATGCACGAGAATGTTTTATATTTTGAACATTATTTTTTAACACTGTGATTACAAGTGGAATTATTCATTTCTTATTGTGTTAAGCAGAGTCAGCTCAGATTTACCTGAGAGCCAGATGCAGTCATCAAAAGAGCCACATCTGGCTCACGAGCAATAGGTTCCCTACCCCTGATATAAAGAGTAACATTAGTATATGATTCATACTAGACAGTTTTGGTTTAACATTATTTTCTGAAAATCTACTATTTTATTTTTTTTTAAATGTAAGAAATGCCCAGACGTTGAGGGAACAAAAAATATATTTTTAAACGAGTAGTTGATAGTAGTTTTTGCTTTTGTTTGGTAAAGTCCAGGGTGTACTTTGCCTCCCGTGACGCCAAGAGGGACAAGCAGTAGAAAATGGATGGACATCAGCGATTAAGTACTATTGACTTAGTTTTGCTTGAACATTTGGTAAATGGGTTGTACTTGTAAAGCGCTTTTCTACCCCGTTTTTAAGGAGCCCAAAGCGCTTTGACAGTATTTCCACATCTGCCCATTCACACATTTGTATGTAATAAAGTAGAACAAAGCAGTAGTTTAAATATTGTGTTATTATAGCTAAACTGTTAGCAGCACTCACCTCAAACTAGGGCTGAGCAATATATCGATATACTCGATATATCGCGGGTTGGTCTCTGTGCAATCTACAAAATGACAATATTATGATAATCGAGTATACGTCCTCACGCAGTTGTTTTTGGCTGCAGGCGTTACACTACAGGTGTTTCTCCCTCTTTCTTGTCTCTCCTTCTCACAGCGACACAACACAAGCGCAGCTTCTTACATACGTCACATACTGATCCGTGCCCAATGTCATACGGTAGGGACAAGGGTAACGTTAGCAGTAGTGCTAACGGAGCGGTGCGAGTGGTAATACGAGAGAAAGAATCTGGTAACAAATGAAGGAAGTATTAATTCCCAAGAAAAACAGCACGGTGGTTTGGCTTTAAATGGGAAGATGCTGCGCTGCTACAAAAAGTAGCAGCACTGCTAATGTGTAGCATCATTTGAAAAGTCACCAGCGACAGAATAAGGAGTGCTTGAAACTCTGCATGTCAACATTTCTGGCCGGTGCCACCCACAAAATAACGTCCGCAGGAACCTACCACATAGCGAAGGACATACACTATTTGATTTCCTATTAGGCAGCTCATTTTTATTTGACAGTTATTGAAATATCTTGTGTGACTTCATGCACAAAAGTGCACTTTATTTGTTTTAAACTATTGTAGTGCCATTCTGTAAAAAAAAAGTGCACTTTAATTTAGTGTTGTTTTGATATGTCATCTTAGTGACATCATGCACTTTCTGTTTTGAAATTGCATGAATGTTTGTGCCACTGCTTAATACAGTTTTGGTCAATTGACTTAGTTGTGATTTCCCTCTCTGCATGAAAGTTTAAAATGAGCATATATTAATGCAGTATGAAGAAAATGTTTTAATGTAGACATATAGAATCATCATACTGCTGTGATTATATGCATCAAGTGTTCATTCAAGGCTAAGGCTAATAATCGCGATACATATCATGGCCCAAATCGCGATATATATCATGGCCCAAAAATATCGAGATATTAATAAAATCACCCAGCCCTAATTCAAACCATTTCAGCGTTTAAACTAGGGCTGGGCCATGGCCTTTTAATAATATTTCGATATTTTTAGGCCATATTGCGATACACTATATATATCTCGATATTTTGCATTCAAACGTTCAACAGTCCGGGGACAGCAGAGACCCCGGACTGTTGAACGACTGAAGCTCTACATAAAACAAGAATGGGAAAGAATTCCACTTTCAAAGCTTCAACAATTAGTTTCCTCAGTTCCCGTATGTGTATTGAGTGTTGTTAAAAGAAAAGGTCATGTAACACAGTGGTGAACATGCCCTTTCCCAACTACTTTGGCACGTGTTGCAGCCATGAAATTCTAAGTTAATTATTATTTGCAAAAAAAAATAAAGTTTATGAGTTTGAACATCAAATATCTTGTCTTTGTAGTGCATTCAACTGAATATGGGTTGAAAAGGATTTGCAAATCATTGTATTCCATTTATATTTACCTCTAACACAATTTCCGGTGTTTGTAAATAATAAATGTTTTGATTGGAGGAACAACTCATAACTACACGCACATCCATCCACTTTCTGTTCTGACAACTAGGACTTCTTTCCCGACTTTCTCACAGCCCTCACAAGAGTATTTGCTCCCTCTCCATCTCATCTCTGCCATCTATGAGGTGCATCTCTCCTGCTCTCTCATCTTCACTCAGCCATGCTGCAAGTCACGTAGAGGCGGAGCAGTGCAGGGAAGTGGGTCACAGACGCTACCAATTCACAAACGCGGTCATGTGTACGCTGAGAGTTGTGCAAACACCATGGGCCGTGCATCTGATCTCTCATCTAATTTACGAGACACTTTTTTTTTTTTTTTTTTTTTAGCAGGTTGTGCACTAACACACACCGATGCTGCCATGCCACTCATAATGCCAGATTACACGTGACACACGTGGATTGATTGGGACTGAAATTCAATTGCAATACCTCAAAAGCAGACCTGGGCAAAGTAAGGCCCGGGGGCGGCCCGTTAAGCTTTACAATCTGGCCCGCCCGACATTCCCCAAAAAATGTTCTTACATCTTCAAAATTGTCACTGCCATTATGATGTGCAGTCATGTTTTCAAATTACAGTAAGTCTTGAACTATGAAAAGTATTTCAATTGTTAGAATCTGGGCTTTCGCATGATATACTAGTTACTAGGGGTGTGGGAAAAAATCTATACGAATACGAATCGAATCGAATATGTTTTCATTTAAAAAAAATATATATATATTTTTTTAATCAATCCAACAAACCACTACACAGCAATACCAGAACAATGCAATCCAACTCCAAAACCAAACCTGACCCAGCAACACTCAGAACTGCAATAAACAGAGCAATTGAGGAGACACAAACACGACACAGAACAAACCAAAAGTAGTGAAACAAAAATTAATATTATCAACAACAGTATCAATATTAGTTATAATTTCAGCATAGCAGTGATTAAAAATCTCTCATTGACATTATCATTAGACATTCATAAAAATAAAAAAAGAACTTACACTTGCTTACACTTGCATCGCATTTCATAAGCTTGACAACACACTGTCTCCAATATTTTCACAAAGATAAAATAAGTCATATTTTTGGTTCGTTTAATAGTTAAAACAAATTTACATTATTGCAATCAGTTGATAAAACATTGCCCTTTAAAAAAAAAAAAAATCTACTACTCTGCTTGCATGTCAGCAGACTGGGGTAGATCCTCCTGAAATCCTATGTATTGAATGAATACAGAATTGTTTTGAATCGGAAAAATACCGTTTTAGAATCGAGAATCGAATCGAATCGAATAAAATCTATATATTATCGAATCGTGACCTCAAGAATCGATATAGAATCGAATCGTGGGACACCCAAAGATTCGCAGCCCTACTAGTTACTATGGTAATCAAATTAGTAGGGGTGTAACGGTACGTGTATTTTGTATTGAACCTTTTCGGAACGGAGGTTTCGGTTTGTTTCGGAGGTGTACCACACGAGTACACATGCTAGCAGCGACCGGGCTAGGACAACATATAAAAGCCAGAGCTGGAAGACCCTCCTGCCTCGTTAAGATCTCCCGTTTGGGAACACTTTGGCTGCGCAATACAACAATGGAGGAAGGAGGTTTGCCGACATTGTTCAGCAGCTGCGTGTGACAATACGCGCAGGGGAGACCCCCTTCAAGGGGCTGATGTATTCCCGGGCGCAACACCCTTCACTCTACCCGGCAGTGGGTCTCCACAGCTCCAGACTCCAGGGTAAATGAAGAGCCCAGCGATTAGTAGCAAATCGTGGCTTTATTGAGGTCTTGCACACAGCCAATCCAACAAAACACTAGCCAGTCCCCACATTTAATACCGCTCCCTCACCTCTCTCACCCACACAGTCATTGACGTCACATGTTGTCACACACACATACGCTACTCTCATAACACATGCTAACCCATTTGAAGCGTCACCATCGCATTCAAGCAGCCTCTCCTCGGCGAGTCAGGCAGGGCTAAAGCAATAACAATTTTTTTCATAGCAACAAATTTAAGTCCATATTGCATTAAAAACAAGATTTTGACCCACTTCTATGGTGAAACATGCCAAGTTAGCCAGGCTGGGGGGGAAAAGAAAAATTAGTCTGAGGCTGAGTTGACTTGAAAGTGTTTAATGTTCCACTTTTTATATGTAGAAGAAAAGTTTTGTTATTTTATTTACAACTTAAATGATAAACTTGAGGCAGTTTAATGTTGATTAACGTGTACCCCGACTTAAACAAGTTGAAAAACGTATTGGGGTGTTACTATTTATTGGTCAATTGTACGGAATATGTACTGTACAGTGCAATCTACTCATAAAAGTCTCAATCAATCAATCAAAAAAAGCCCATTATATGTAGAAAGGTTTTGTTAAGAAACCATTCTGAGCCTTTCCTTATTTAGTTTTAATTTTATAAATGTTGACCAAATTAACCCTGGCAATTGACCCTGTGTGTATATGTATGTTATACCATTGTTTACAAATTTGTTAAATAAATAATCAAAACGTTTATATTTTGTTGTTTTCTTACTGTACCGAAAATGAACCAAACAGTGACGTCTAAACCGAGGTACGAACCGAACCAAAATTTTTGTGTACTGTTACACCCCTACTAATTAGTTACTATGGTAATGTAAGTCACAGCAGCTCAGACGAGGCACCAAGCAGTGTGGGCGGGTAGCGTTTCCATGGAGTGTTTCCGGAGCGGCCAGCCTGAAACGTGGGTGTCAGGGGCCGACGCGGGAAGAGATTTTTACAACAAAGTTCTAAAGCTTAGTGATGTATTACATATATCAGATTGTAGGGATTTTTATTTTTTACCTTTCGCATTCATATTTCACTGTGTTTGTTGCATTTTTGTTACGTTTCACTTGACTGTAAAATATGTCGATCGAGAGTGGGTGTGACCTTCTTAAGTTGTCAATATTCAGTGTTTTATCGTTCATAGTTAATATTGTAAATCCCACATTCTTTATTTTCATGCACATTCCGGGTGTCTCATTCAGTAAAAACATTTTTTAATTCCATTCCGTTTTCTGTCATAACAGTTTTAGCATTTAACATTATTGTGAGGTTTTGTATTAGTGTTCCTTAAAATAGATATACTGGCCCCCAGACGCATTTTTTTTTCTCTAAATGTGGCCCCTGAGTCAAAATAATTGCCCAGGCCTGCTCTAAAGGGTAAAAGAAAACACCTTTTTTGGGTGTAATATTAGATGATAAAATGAACTGGAAACCTCATGTAAAAAATATACCACATAAAGTAGCAAAAAACATGTCAATAATGAATAAAGCAGAACATGTTCTGGACCAAAAATCACTACATATTCTCTACTGCTCGCTAGTTATAGTTATAGTTAAAGTCCCAAAAATAGTCACACACACATTAGGTGTGGTGAGCAGTGAGCAGCAGCGGTGGTCGGGTATCATTTTGGTGATTTAACCCCTAATTCCAACCCTTGATGCTGAGTGCCAAGCAGGGAGGCAAAGGGTGCCATTTTTATAGTCTTTGGTATGACTCGGCCGGGGTTTGAACTCACGCCCTTCCAGTCTCAAGGCAGACACTCTAACCACAAGAGCCACTGAACAGGTTTGTTACCATATCTGAGTTATTGTGCAGAAATATGGGAAATAACAAAAATACGCATGTTTTCCCAAAAAAAAATCAGTTAGAATTATACATAATGTTGGATATAGAGAACATTCAAACCCTTTATTTATTGAATCAAAAATATTGAAATAAGGGATGTCCGATAATATCGGCAGTCCAATATTATCGGCCGATAAATGCTTTAAAATGTAATATCGGAAATTATCTGTAGCAGTATCTGTTTCAAAAAGTAAAATGTATGACTTGTCATAACGCTGCTGTGTACACGGACATAGGGAGAAGTACAGAGAGCCAATTAACCCTAAAGACACTGCCTTTGCGTGCCGGCCCAATCACATAATATCTAAGGATTTTCAAACACACAAGTGAATGCAAACGCATACTTGGTCAACAGCCATACAGGTCACACTGAGGGTGGCCGTATAAACAACTTTAACACTGTTACAAATATGCGTCACACTGTGAACTCACACCAAACAAGAAGGACAAACACATTTCGGGAGAACATCCGCACCGTAACACGACATAAACACACGAAAGAAATACCCAGAACCCCATGCAGCACTATCTATTGCGGGATGCTACATTATACATCCCATGCTACCCACTTGCAACCCCGCACACCTCAACCTCCTCATGCTATCTCAGGGAGAGCACGTCCTAAATTCCGAGCTGCTGTTTTGAAGCATGTTAAAAAAAATAATGCACTTTGTGACTTCAATAATAAATATGGCAGTGCCATGTTGGCATTTTTTTACATAACTTGAGTTGATTTATTTTGGAAAACCTTGTTACATTGTTTAATGCATTAAGCGGGGCATCACAACAAAATTAGGCATAATAATGTGATAATTCCACGACTGTATATATCGGTATCGGTTGATATCAGAATCGGTAATTAAGAGTTGGACAATATCGGAATATTGAATATGGACAAAAAAGCCATTATCGGACATCTCTAATTGAAATTCAACAATTTGGTGCATCTGCAAACAACTAAAATGATGCACAAATCAAACTATAACCTGCTACCCAAGAATGTACAACAACTATTCTCAACTAGAGGAGAAATATAATCTTAGAGGAAAATCCAATTCAAAACATCTGTATGCACGTACAACACAAAACCTTTAGTGTATCAGTTTGTAGGATTAAATTATGGAATGTATTAAGTAAAGAAATCAAACAAAGCATCCATATGATTCAGTTTAAGAGACAGTTCACACTACAAGTGTTCACAAAGAACAAAGAAGAACAATTATGATGAACGTCTTGAACCTTTTTTATTTACATAATGATTATTTATTTATTTAATATTTGTTTACTTACAATGGTATATTATTTGTTTATTTATCTATTCTCTGTTCTGTTACCGAGAGCAAGGAAATGGGATGAAACTGTTATGATATGAAAAGGGGTAGGATTAAATAAGCTCTGCTTCTTCCTACTCCTTTTCGGACGTGCTGTGATGAAAAAACTGGAACTATGTGCTGCATAACATTGTATCCTATGCATGTTCCTAATAAACTGAAACTCAACTTATTGAATGTGATTGCGTTCAAGGTGAGAGCGGGAAATCAATACCATAACAGGAGTGGGAGCGTTTGATACATACTGTATATGTGCACAGAATATGAAAAATCACAAAGTGTGTTCAAAGAGAACAACAAACCTTTGAATGATGAAGAATGTGACCTAGTTCGCCAGTGGTGATGTGCAGGGAACACTCAACAAAAAGGCGCATGCTCTCAAGCTAATTATTCCTTCCACTTTGCCTGGGAGATAAATATTAATGAGGATTAGCATGTTACTGCAGTACGCCCACAGGAAAACAAGAAGGGGACAGAAACACTTTCCCTCTCCTTTTCTGAAACACACACACTACTCCACTAGCTGGGCCTAAAAATGTTTTTTTCTAAAAACGCATCAAGAGAGTTTTTAACATTTTGCAAAGTGTTTAATCTCCCGCTGCTCATTTTTGCATGACATGGTTCACACACACACACACACACACACACACACACACACACACACACACACACACACACAGTTATTTTAACCTTCTTGAGACCTCCGAATAAGGCCTACCTCTTTAGTACCACCACCCTTTCTAGACACTATATAAAGATTTATATTTACAATATTAATAATATATACATATTATACATACTATGCAAATATAAAAAAAGCTTGTTGTGAAAAATTAACTGGAATTTTACAAGAAAAAGGTTGCAATTTCACAAGAAACACTTAGAATGTTGGCAGTATTACAATAAAAGTCGTCATTTTACTCAACGCAAGCCAAAATTTTACAAGACAAAATTGAAGATTTGTGCAATATTATGATAAAAGTTGGAATTTTACTCAAAAACAGTTGCAATTTTACGGGAAAAAAAAGCTTACATTTTGTTAGTTTTATGAAAAGAGTCATAATTTTACTCGACAACAGTTACAATTTTATCAGAAAAATTTTAACATTTTGGCAATATTATAATAATAATTGGCAAAATTATGACACAAGTCATAATTTTACTCAAAAAAGTCACCATTTTACAGTAACAACAAAAAAATTGGCAATTTTGTGATAAAAGTCCGAATTTTACATGACAGATGTCACCATATTGCATAAAAAAGTAATACTTTCACATAAAAAACTAATAGTTTCACGAGAAAATATAGCAATATTACAGAAACCGAAAGGAGATTTTTTTTCTAATTTTATAAGAGAAAAGTCGACACATTGTGAGAAAAAGACTGCTTTTAGTACTTTTTTAAAAATTGTTTGTTATTGGTTTTTAATCTTCATTTTTTACTTCAAGTAAAGTACAGTATGTATGTATTTATTTTTTAAATGCATTTTTAATTCCTTACACACCCTTTATTACATATGTTGGCCAGAGGGAAGCATTTCAAATCTTTTCACACACTTGTTATTTCATATGTTGACCAGAGGGGGAGCACTTTTAAAACAGACACACAGTGAAAAATCCGTCATTTTTAGAACCACTTTATTTTTGATAGATTTCACCACCAAGGGTGCAAATGAGATCTCTATTTGTTCTTTGTAATGTGTTTAAGGCCGATGACCAACGAGTCACGGACCACAGATGGCCCCTGTGCCGCAGTTTGGGCAACCCAGCTGTTTACCTGGCGTTTTTTTTCGGAATGAATCGGGAAGTCCTTCTTTAGCTGCCATCTTCTTTTATCATATATTGGTGCACCTGTCAATGTTTACTTTTGTATGCACATTACAGTTTTTTTTTTTTTTACAGTCGCCAGGACACATTTCCCAATACTTAGGTCACTTTTTCCAAAACTCTTCACACAGTTCTTCGAACCAACTTTCAGCTCGTCACACCAGTTCATTTCACTTTCAAAATGCACTAAAACTACCAATGTCTCAAATCAACTCATTCTTCCAGAACACTAACAAAGGTCGACAGGCAACAAACACACGTTTTCACCCACAAAACAATGACCTAAAAAAACTACCAACAGGTAGCAGTTTACAATGTTTTCTTGTGTAAAACAAGACCATCTCTGTTTATAATTCACAGCAAAATATATGTGAGGAGGGAGGTGTGGCCAGCGCTGCCTGCAGGAGCGGCAGTCACCGACTCTGTCCATGGTGCTGAGGACAGAGCACCATCAGACGAGGGCGTGGCAGTGCCAACAGCGAGACACAGCTGAATAGGTGTGAGAAAACCTTGTTCAACTCTGAACGCCAGACTCCTGTAAACATGTGTGATCAGCAGAACTCGCTCCGAAGCGACTTCCACAATATATTACTGGAAAAAATCAGCCATGATGCAGAATGTTTCAATATATTTTATGTCTTTTGGGTTTTTTTTGCACTGAGTAATTCCAAAGTACAAGAATTTGTATAAACACCATCCACAGATACAGATACAATAGTAATGCTAATCTACTCAAGTATTCTCCATTTGGCCACAGGTTCTCATCCACATCACATCGCATGTCATGGAGGGCAATACACCTCGGAAAGAATATTCTGGTATGGCGTCCAGGAGGGACATTTGATCATGTGGATGGTGGAATTGTCCAATCGTTTATATAGCATCTAATTTTATGATTTAAAATATATTTATGTTGAGCGTGGCCTGCGGACCTGCAGCGAAGCGGGGTGTGGCAGAAACGGCTTCGAGATTAGCGACAGGTGCGTAGATGACACAGCTGAGAGTGTTTGTCTAATCACCTGTGGCCCTGCTAAAGGCAGCAGTCGAGAAGGAGAGGAGGAGTTATTGATGGCGGTTGGCGAAGCACGAGGGGAGCGAGAGCAAGGCAGACCACTCGTAGGGAAACCATTCATGCGCTCAATCGAGGAAAGACAATTGCTGGAAAGCACATAAAATCTTTGCACGATCTGCCGTTTATTGTAAAATTAACATTTTTGTTGACCCTGAAAAGGAGTGGTGATGTCGGTGTCGAATTCCACAATATTTCATTAAAATATTACTATAGAACTGTAGCAAGTCTTATTCAAGTATGTATTATGTTATTGTTTTGAACTTAAGTTTAACAGTTTTGAAAACAGTATGTAATCGTGCAAACTGGCCTGTGAGTACACAGTTTTGGCATTTGTTGTGTGCAAGAGAGAAAACAATTCATGTAATTTGAAAGATGTAGTCATTGAATGCATTTTGTGCCAAAGCAATGATAATTGATCCTAAGTTTAGCCCATTTATACTTCTGTTGTGCTCACTCTGTGAAGAGTTTTGAAAAAGTGACATAAGTATTGGGAAATGTGTCCTAGCCACTGTTAAAAAAATTCTAAATCAACAAAAAATCCTGACTTTGGAGCAATGTTCACAGACTGTAGCATTTGGCTCTCTATTAGATGCAATGGTTTTCCGTATTGGGACCATGATTTCGGTTCTAACTTGTATACCAGTCCTCATATGGAAGGTACTTTTCCTTGTTGATGTCCCTAAATTCTAACCTATGTTGCGGTATAAATATTGCAGCCTCCTACATTAACAATATATATTAAAACATTTTAATGATAATAAAATATTTTCAAAACTGGTTACAATAGATCCAAAATTGCGGTAACGCGTTGCGTCATTTCCGGTTGTATTATTTTCACAAAACTAATATTAATTAAGATAATAAATACATGCTAATGTCTGGTTACTTTACATTGTGACATGCACACTTCTGTTTAAATGGATTATGCACTTTATTTTTACTTTGCAGTCAGACCAATGCTGATACTTCAAATTGTTAAGATCATCCCATGATTCAATTTTCGATCCCCATTATCAGCAGAGTAAAACAAAGGATGGCGGTGTAGCAATATCAATTTAATATTTTACTGATCTCTTACTATTGGCTCTGATTGAAATAATTAGTTTTTTGCCCCTAAGTCCATGGATTTATTTATTGCAGTAGTAAACAATCAAACAAACAGGACAAAAGATTTTACGATAACAAAAATATCGACCTAACCATTGCAGTATTGACCTATTAGTGATACTATACGTAGTATCGTTACTGTCGATATTTGTATCGATCCGCCCACCTCTGTTTACATTCAAGAGTTCCATCTTAGCGGTTTGCATAACCTACTACCGTGTGTAGTGTAGCATACTTAGCTTTTCCTTGTCCTCCAGTGATAATGGTACATGTAAGTAATTAATTATTATTATAATTATTATGAAGGTGTCTACATCATATACTGTATATACTTGCAGTGTGTATATTGTACATATTACATATTGTTCTGAAGGTGTCTGTTACTACATTATATATATACTTGCACTGTGTATATAAAACATGAGATAGTGTTCTGAAGGTGTCGGTTACTACATTATATATATATACACACACATATATATATATATGTATACATGCATATACACATACATATATATGCATATATACATACATATATATGTATATATACATACATATATGTATATATACACATATTTATATATATATATGTATATATATCTATGTGTGTGTGTGTATATATACATATATATATATATACATATGTATATATATATATATATATATATATATATATATATATATATATATATATATATATATATATGTATGTACACACAAACATATACTTGTATACACATGGTATATATATAGAATATAAATGGTCGGAGGGTTTTGAAGTTGTTTTAGAGGGATTTCAAGGCAAAATAGGGGACTCCCGTTTGCCGCATCTTTAAGCGTTATTTTATCATCTTTAAAATCCTAAAAAAAATAAGAATTTGAACGATAGGCAAAAATAAAAAATAAAAAAACGACCTGATAGTGATACTATACATAATATCATTACTGCCAATATTTGTATCGATCCGCCCACCTCTGTTTACATTCAAGAGTTCCATTATTAGTGGTTTGCATATCCTCGGTGTGTTGTGTAAAATGTTTACTACTCCTCATCCTCCAGTGATAATAGTATTTGTATGTAATAAATACAATGAATTATTATTATTATTATTATCATTATGTAGTTTATTTGCCGCCGTGGAGGTTAGTTGCTACAATCCAACAGCGCTCCTCGGAAGCCAGAAGACATTTCTGAAGAAAAAGGAGGCGGAGATGATGAAGTCATCTTTCCGAGCTCCGCATGAAAGTGGCAGAAAGTGAACGCACAAACACCCACATGTCACACGGCCCCCCCTCCCACTGACAACGTTTGCCAAGGACAGAGGAGTCCACACTCAGCATCGCTACCCTGCTAGCATGCTGTCTCCATAGAGGGGTGGAAAAAGAAACATTATTAACGGTTGACTGGCGTCACCTTGTACTCGCGGCCAAGAGCCGATCATCTCCTCATTGTTTGATCTCATCCAGATTCACTTTGAACGCACACACAGCTGTGCCGCACAGCTACAGGTCTGATTCTGGACGAGGGGAAATAAAAAAGAAAATCACAGCCGGGACTGATGAAAGGGCGGGAGTGCAGGAGTCCCACCCCCAACCCGTCCTCTCCCGTCTCAAAAACATTCTTCCTCCCTGCGCTGCCTTGGGGAGGGAAGGGGGTTCCCTTTCAAGGCGAGCGGGGAGACTCGCAAGAGGGGCCTGCAGGGGACGCCCAGCCTCCAGCTCCAGTTTCCCTCTTTCTTTGTCCGGATAATTGGACTGACCACAGCGGGCCCGTCTAAGGTCCTGCAGGCTTGATGAGATCACAGGGATTCAATACTGTTGCAAGACCAAACCGAGCACCTGGGGCGAAGACGTAATCAGAACAATAACAGTAACGGCTATTTGGTAATAGTAGCAAGGACAGTGTACTATGCACCAGATACTTCTGGTCGGCCACTGGAAATGAAGGAAATATAAATTTCCACCATCTTTGCCGTGTTTCTTTTTTTTCCTACTACTTTCAGCATTCCTTGAATTCATCGTAGTTTGTTTACATGTACAGCTGTCTTCAACGCTGCCACAGAAAGACGCGTTTTATGCCACTCCTTTGTCTTGTTTTGTCCACCAAACGTTATATGCTGGGCATGAATGCACAAAGGTGATCTTTGTTGATGTTATTGACTTGTGTGAAGTGCTAATCAGGCATGACTGCAAGCTAATCAGTGCTAATATGTTATTTTGGCTAGCTCTATATACATATTGCATCATTTTTCCCATGTTTGTAGGTATATTTGAGGTCATTTTATGTCCTCTGTGTATTTAATTTATATTTGCATGTCTCATGACATGCAAATATAATGTAATAGTGGCTGCATTTCTGATGAGATCACAGGGATTCAATACGGTTGCAAGACCAAACCGAGCACCTGGGGCGAAGACGTAATCAGAACAATAACAGTAACGGCTATTTGGTAATAGTAGCAAGGACACTGTACTATGAACCAGATGCTGCTGGTCGGCTACTGGAAATGAAGGAAATATACATTACCACCATCTTTGCCGTATTTCTGTTTTTTCCTACTAATTTCAGCGGTCCTTGAACTCACCATAGTTTGTTTACATGTACAACTTTCTTCAACGCTGCAACAGAAAGACGCGTTTTATGCCACTCTTTTGTCTTGTTTTGTCCACCAAACGTTATATGCTGTGCATAAATGCACAAAGGTGATCTTTATTGATGTTATTGACTTGTGTGAAGTGCGAATCAGGCATGACTGCAAGCTAATCAGTGCTAATATGTTATTTTGGCTAGCTCTATATACATATTGCATCATTTTTCCCACGTTTGTAGGTATATTTGAGGTCATTTTATGTCCTCTGTGTATTTAATTTATATTTGCATGTCTCATGACATGCAAATATAATGTAATATTGGCTGCATTTCTGAGGAGATCACAGGGATTCAATACTGTTGCAAGACCAAACCGAGCACCTGGGGCAAAGACGTAATCAGAACAATAACAGTAATGGCTATTTGGTAATAGTAGCAAGAACACTGTACTATGAACCAGATGCTGCTGGTCGGCTACTTGAAATGAAGGAAATATACATTTCCACCATCTTTGCCGTATTTCTGTTTTTTCCTACTACTTTCAGCATTCCTTGAATTCATCGTAGTTTGTTTACATGTACAACTTTCTTCAACGCTGCCACAGAAAGACGCGTTTTATGCCACTCCTTTGTCCTGTTTTGTCCACCAAACGTTATATGCTGGGCATGAATGCACAAAGGTGATCTTTGTTGATGTTATTGACTTGTGTGAAGTGCTAATCAGGCATGACTACAAGCTAATCAATGCTAATATGCGATTTAGGCTAGCTCTATATACATATTGCATCATTATTCCCACGTTTGTAGGTATATTTCAGCTCAATTATGTCCTCTGTGTATTTAATTGATATTTGCATGTCTCATGACATGCAAATATAATGTAATATTGGCTGCATTTCTGATAGTTGTGTGCCATGTTGTTCCAGACCACAGCAAAGGTTGCCCAGCTTGTAAAGATATCAATAAATCCATCAGAAGCAGACAGCCTGCTGTTTCCAGGAGTTATCTCACCCTCTCAAAAGTGTTACTAATGTTTCCCAATGTTGTAAAAATGTGTAGAATAAATATTACATTTCTGTCAATGAAGAAATGCGTCAGCCTGCGACAAATAGTCTATAATAGCCTACTATCACTAAATTGCTATCATCGAAAGAATGTTAGAGGGGACCTGCACTTTTTTCACAATCCTTAAAAGAGACATTAATACAGAAGTTTTCCATTTATTTTGCATTCTAAATTGTGAAAATTGGCTTGTTCTAGGTCGCTAGTAAAGCAGCTAATGGGAGTAATCAATTCTACCTGTAAATCACTTTAAGAATGCAGCAGAAAACACCAACAATAATGTGGTGGAGGACGTGGTCTGCGGGCCTGCTGTGTTTTAGGACTGGCCTCAAAGTACAGCTGGCAGGTGATTAGATTACCCAGCTGGGATGATCATCTAATCAACTACCATGCTTATTAGCAGCAGCCGGCCGAGACACAGTTGTTAGGCCGTTGTAGAGCAGAAAAAGACTGAAAAGTCGCAGAACTGTGTGCTGTCCTAGCGTGTGTGCACACAATAAAATACATTATTAAACCAGATTACCTGGCTCCCGTGTAGGTTTTTGGGATCAGGAGAACCCACAGGAGGGCAACTCCTACAAATACTTTATATAATAACCAAACTGTTGTTGTTATAAGAGTGAACACTGAAGAACTGTTTTGCTAGCGTAATAACACATCGGGTACAAGCCGGCATTAGCCGTGTGCTAGCTACAGCAAGAGGTAAGAGACGTCAACAATGGCTTTTGAGTTTGTAATGCACAGCACAATGCGGAAGGACACCAATCTGTACTGAGTGAAAAACATGAACAATCATATTGCAGTATTTGTAAAGTATTATTTTATGTTTTGTTTGTACACAGCCAACAAAACAGTGTATGTACTGTAGTTGTAATAACACGCATGACGTGCTGCGTGTATCGTGATCAATATTAAAGTGACTCACTAGAAGGACAATTGTATATTTTGACGTTTTCTTCAAATTGACTTCGGGTAAGCACGCCAATTATTTCGAAATAGATTGGCTCCAAGATCCACATTTACACTGTCGAACTCATGCCAACCTCCCCCTGCGTCTGCTCCAACATTTAGACTTCTCTTCATGCTCGCTTCTAGACGCAGCATTTCATCCTCCATATATTCGGCTTCAAAAAGATAAGTTTGTCAATCCTCATTTGTCCAAAAACAGTTGTCTCGGTTGTCCGTTACCAAGTCTGCCGTGATTACAACACACTCGCATGTTTGTTTCCAGAAGTAGGAACACACACACACACACACACACTTATTGCTGGAAGTCAGAAGTGCGTTGCTATGAAAACGGAAAAAAATATGGTGAGAAAATAAGTTCCTGCAATGCTTAAAATGACCAAAATAGGGTTAATAATGTACATATTATATATATTGTTATGAATGTTCCTGTTACTACATTATATATATATTTAAAAGTCTTATACAAGTGTATTAACAAAGACAACACATTATGTTGTTTTCTAATGGATTTATTACAATCTTTTCCAGCTGGGTAATGTTTGCTGTGGTCTGGAACAACATGGCAAACAAACAACTATCAGAAATGCAGCTAATATTACATACAAATAATTCCATGGGACATGCAAATATCAATTAAATACACAGAGGGCATAAGTATAGTAAATTAAATTAGCTCAAATATACCTACAAATGAGGCATAATGATGCAAAATATACATACAGCTAGCCTAAATATCATGTTAGCATCAATTAGCTTGCTGTCATGCATTGACCAAATATGCCTGATTAGCCCCCCCAACAAGTCAATTACATCACCAAAGCTCACCTTTGTGAGCTTTGTTTTCACGCACAGCATAAAACGTTTGGTGGACAAAATGAGACAAAGAAGAAGTGGCAAAAAACTTTTTTTTCTGAGAAAGTAATACATGTAAACATGATACAATCAGTGGGAATTCTAACAATTAAGAATGTTTGTGTCATGTGTGTTCACCTACAGAAACCAAAGTGAAACCAAAAATGTATATTGTTTTAATCTTTTTCCATTTTCAGACATCTTTGAAAAAGCTCTATGGAGCCATAAGGGTGCCGCATAAGATGACCCCTGACTTAGGTTAACTTTGCTACTGTATTTCAATGTTGGTCATTATTGTGGTACTTAAAGAGCCAAGTGTTTTCTGAGGTGGTACAAATGTTTGGAATTGGGGGTTAAATCACCAAAAATGTTTGACGGGCGCGGCCACCGCTGCTGCCCACTGCTGCCCACTGCTCCCCTCACCTCCCAGGGGGTGAACAAGGGGATTTCACCACACCTAGCGTGTGTGTGACAATCATTTGTACTTTGACTTTAACTTAATAGTTGGAGATCCACTTTTTTAAAGAAAATACACAAAAAGCTAACAATTAATCGCAATAAGAGTGCGTCACAGTACGTTGAATTTATTAGTTTTGTGGTAGTTTAGGGCAATGTTTTCCTCTGGACCTTAAGCAGAATTACAATTAAATGTTGGACTTTGGAGTGAATTGTAATGTATTTTTTTCCTGGGTTGCACAAACATTCTTGCTGTCAGGCCGGCGCCAAATCAAGCCTGACTCTAATGTCCCGGCAATTAAATCAGCTTGATGAGAAGCCAGCCTCGCGTGCACCTGATCCACCCAGAAATGCCCACAGCTGACCTTCTCCCTGATCGGTGCAGACAAAGATGTTTAAAAGGTAACAAGCATTGATTAGCATTCCTGTCTCACCCCCATTAAAGGCCTATATTGTGGCGGATTACAGTCCAGCAATGGGGCTGCCATTGTTGCCTTTCAATGTGCCTTCTTTTCTTTGGCTACGCACCCCTCCCACCTTTGCTGCGCTTCCCCCTGACAACAACACGTTCACTTCGAGAGCATTTCAACCTCGTAAAAAGCGTAATGTTTTGTTTTGACGTCTCCGCGCAGACATGCAAATACACGTCCGGCTCTTTCCGGCGCCGTCTCCTCCCTTTGTTGGTTGTTTTTCCTCATTTACCCAGAAGAGAGGCTTAAAGTGATAGCAGGACAACAAAAGCGGGTGGGTGATCATCCTAAGAGGTAAACAAGCTGCTTATGCGGTCTGCTATTTATCTTTATGTTTGGAGCATGTTTTGATTGTTCTTTTGGCTTATGCTTCATAAAGAACTTGTTTTGTCTGCTCTCCTTGTAGATATCATCTAATAGACACCTGTATCAATCACTTACAAAGACACTTCATCCGCATGCGATAAGTGACGGATGTGCTAGACTGTTCAAAACAAAAACGCAAATATCCGAATGAATGTGTTACAAAAACAACATCACCATGGCAACTAATGGAGAGTTTCTGAGAAAGTGATGTGCACGCACTAACCTCGTGTGGATGTTTGGTGCTGAAGGGCCTAATAAGCACTCGGTTCCCAAGTGTCCTAATTGCTTTTAATTGGTTCGTTCAGCGCTTCGAGAGAGAATCATTTCTCCGACACTCTTTGTTGATGCTTTGTGTGCAGGTGCGAAACCCCCCAGAAACTGCAATACGTCAGACTAGACACCGCCAAATTTTTATAGCCCAGGGGTGTCAAACTCGTTTTCATTGAGGGCCAAATTGCAGTTATGGTTGCCCTCAGAAGGCCACTTTAACAATGAGTAGTAATTTTTTTTTTTTTTTTTTTTTTTTTTACTTAAAAAAAAAATATATATATATATATATATATATATATATATTTTTTTTTTTTTTTTTTTTAAGTAAAAAAAAAATGTCATCCCCACAAGCCTGTTTCGCAGGTTTACCTGCTCTTCAGGGGATTTTAATAAAAATCCACTGAAGAGCAGGGAAACCAGGCAATGATTTGCAAAACCTTTTCAACCTAATTTCAATTGAATAGACTGCAAAGACAAGATACTTAACGTTAAAACTGGAAAACTGTTGTTATTTTTTGCAAGTATTTGCTCATCCGGAATTTGATGCTTGCAACATGTTTCAAAAAAGCTGGTACAAGTGGAAAAAAAGACTGAGAAAGTTGAGGAATGCTCATCAAACACTTATTTGGAACATCCCACAGGTGAACAGGTGGGTGCCATGATTGGGTATGAAAAGCAGCTTCCATGAAATGCTCAGTTATTCACAAACAAGGATGGGACGAGGTCAACACTTTGTGAGCAAATTGTTTAAGAACAACATTTCTCAACTATCTATTGAAAGGAATTTAGGGATTTCCCCATCTACAGTCCATAATATCATCAAAAGGTTCAGAGAATCCGAAGAAATCACTGCACGTAAGCAACAAGGCTGAAAACCAACATTGAATGCACGTGACCTTCGATCCCTCAGGCGGTATTGCATCGAAAACCAACATCAGTGTGTAAACAATATCACCACATGGACTCAGGAACACTTCAGAAAACCACTGTCAGTAACTACAGTTGGTCACTACATCTGTAAGTGCAAGTTAAAACTCTACTATGCAAAGCCAAAGCCATTTATCAACAACACCTAGAAACGGCGCGGGCTTCGCTGGGCCTGAGCTCAACTAAGATGGACTGATGCAAAGTGTAAAAGTGCTATGTGGTCTGACGAGTCTAGATTTTAAATTGCTTTTGGAAACTGTGGACGTCATATCATCCAGACCAAAGAAGAAAAGAACCATCCGGACGGTTCTAGGCGCTTAGTTGAAAAGCCAGCATCTGTGATGGTATGGTGGTGTATTAGTGCCAAAGGCATGGGTAACTTACACATCTGTGATGGCACCATTAATGCTGAAAGGTACATACAGGTTTTAGAGCAATATATGTTGCCATCCAAGCAACATTATCATGGACGCCCCTGCTTATCTTAGCAAGACAATGCCAAGCCACGTGTTACAACAGCGTGGCCTCATAGTAAAAGAGTGCAGGTACTAGACTGGCCTGCCTGTAGTCCAGACCTGTCTCACCTGTGGTGCATTATGAAGCGTAAAATACCACAACGAAGACCCCGGACTGTTGAACAACTTAAGCTGTACATCAAGCAAGAATAGGAAAGAATTCCACCTGACAAGCTTCAAAAATTGGTCTCCTCAGTTCCCAAACGAGTGTTGTTAAAAAGAAAGGCCATGTAACACAGTGGTAAAAATGCCCCTGTGCTAAAATGTTTGCAATGTATTGCTGCCATTAAATTCTAAGTTAAAGATTATATGCAAAAAAAAATGTAGTTTCTCAGTTCAAACATTAAATATGTTGTCTTTGCAGTTTATTCAATTAAATAAAAGTTAAAAAGGATTTGCAAATCATTGTATTCTGTTTTTTTTTACGGATGACACAACGTGCCGAATTCACTGATTTTGGGTTGTGTATATCAGGAGTGTTCCAAGTGTGTTAAAATTTAACAATAGAGCGATACATTGCAAGAAGAAAGAGGCATGTTAATACTATCAGAGCAAAAAGATGTGTCTTGTATATGATGACATCATTTTGATTTTGATACCACACACCTGACCACAACATCATGTGGGAAACACTGTTTTAAAAAGATCTTATTTAGATGACAACATCTTTTATTAAGTTTTCCAAAATATGTCAGTTTTTTTTTTTGCTTTTTAAATCAAATCCGACAACATCACCCTTGTTCATTTCATCAAACGCCTCGGTGCAACTGCATCTCCTTGTATTTTCTCCGACGCGAGTACATACATCTGAACCGGTAAATCCCGATGAGTTCGTCTGAATCCGGCAGGCTGTAAAAGGAATTAAAAGTAAGACGAAACCATCACGCAAGAGGACCCCCCTCCGGTACTGCGTGAGGAAATCCACTTTTCTTGTTTAATGGAGGTGATTTCCCTGATTGTGTGTGCTAATGCGGCAGAAGCAATTACTCCTCGTCAGTGAATATTCTTCTGCCTTCCATCAAGCCTTGGAATGGAGCCGGCTTTCGTTTCAGTTCCGCTCATGGTATGTTGACGTCTGAAAAACCTGGTAAAAAAAATGGAAACACGCTCAAAGTTCGATATAACGTGGTTGTTGACGTCCGTAAAATACCGATCACCTCATTCCCGAGATCACGCCATATGGAAATCCTTATTTTTTTCGTCGTATCTGGGTTGCCTAAACCTGTTTCTTTTTTTTTCTTTTAGGTTTTTTTTTTTTAGATTTACTGTGCTAAGGGTTTATGGAGAAGGCGGAGCAGGCAGTCCGACAGCGAGGCAGGGCACACCGTAGCCCGGCCCAAGATGGCGCCGAGGAGGCGTGGACGGCGAGCGAGCGGCGAGGCGGGGCGCGCCGGGAGCTACGCCGCAATCAAGATCAGGGGACAATTTAGTAATCCTCTCGCACTGTTTAAAAGGGCGACAGGCGTGAACGTCGGGGAGAGAGGCGCAGAGACGAGAAGGAGCCAGAGGGAAGCTGACCCTGAGGTTGTTGGTGGTGGAGCGCGAGAGAGAGCGAGATTGACAGACGCCAAAGACAATTGCTGAAAAGCACAACAGACGATTTATTGAAAAATAAAAACATTGTTGAGAACCTGTAAGAGCCTGTCATGTCAGTGCTTGGTGGTCCGAAGAACCCGGAAGCAAGTGTCTTCCACAGTGTTACAATCCGGTCTCCCGTGATGCAAAGGACGGCAGGAAGCCGCTTGCAGGTAAGAGTGCTTGTTTAGTTCCAGTCCGTGGCACAAAAACATACAGGGCTAGTGTGAAGCTAACTGGAACTCAAAGGGTCACCGATGGCAAACAAGAAGAAAGTTTTAGTGTCGCAATGTAACTGTAAGCTGTGAGATTGAGATATCTTTTATAGGTTCTCTTTTAATCCATAGTCACGTTTAAAGCAGCTGGTATTTTCCCATGTAGTGAGTCTTCTTGTGACCTTATGTTTGCTAGTAAAACCTTTGTTTTGTCTTAAAACCTCTAAAGGCTTAGGTGGCCACATGCGCGGATAGCACCTTTCAGCTGTTATTTCCAAAATTGTGTACACTACTGAATTGGGGTCATATGGCCACTTATGTGGACACTTATACTGCCATCTGGTGGTGTCAGAATAGTATAACATACAATAGAATTTGGAAAAACAAAAGTGTAAAAATAAGAATTAGCATGTCACTAAACATGAAGTACACGTTTATGTACTTATGGACTAAGTACATCATATCAAAATATGATTCCTAGTTTTATTCTGATTAGGGTCCAATAGGCCCAAACAGCAAAGACAGATAAAATAAGCATGTAAACAAACAGCTCGGGCATTAAGAGGTGTTAATTAAGCGCTCCTGTTTGTCGACACACTGAGCTGTCTTGGCCAGTTCCTTATCTGTTTTAAAGAAGCAGCTGTGCTCCTTTCCGGGCGAGAGGGGCTGTTTTCACTCTACCTAAGCTGATTCTTTTTGTTTGGATTTAGACCTCGCTTGCTGGTGTTATTGTTGCATTGTAAGGGCTTTTCAAACAGAGTATAGTACCATCTTTCTTTTTACCGTACAACCCTAGTACAAAAAAACCCTGTCACGTAAACAAATCATCAAATAACACCGATTTCAGCGCCATGAACACTGTCTTGTACAATTATCTATTGTGAACGGCTTGTTTTAGCATGACGCTATACAAGCTACAGTGTGTCTGTTCTTGCCTCAGTGTTTCATCCAACGTGAAATGAGGCATTAACATAGCATCATGTGTGCTTGACTCACTCTTCTGTGGACGCGCGCGTTCAAAGACTACAAAGAGAACTCTCGCAGGAGCTCGGGGCATAAAAGTGGCGTCACATTGCATATTGAGGCAAGAAAGGAGGACAGTATTCAACTACATGCCATCGCGTAATGTTCTCAAGATCTACCGCTGCGCTCCACTTAAAGGTGAACTATACTATTTTTTGGAGAATTTTGAACATCATTCACAATTCTTATGCAAGACTAGAGCACATGTGTATCTTTTTTTTAAATACATTCGAACTAGTAAATAAATGTCTGCTTACAATGGAGCCAATAAGAGTCACTCTATTAAGCCTACAAAGCGCTTAAAAAAAACATCCAAACACTTCCATTAAGCTTTTATATACTCAATGTAAGTATATCTGTAATGTAGTAACAGACACCTTCATAACAATATGTAATATGTACAATATACACACAGCAAGTATATATTCCAGTTTTCCATATATATACACATATATATCCATCCATTTCTACCGCTTATTCCCTTTTGGGATCGCGGGGGGCGCTGGTGCCTATCCCAGCTCATCGCAGGGCCAACACAGATAGACAGACAACATTCACACTCACATTCACACACTAGGACCAAATTTAGTGTTGTCAATCAACCTATCCCCAGGTGCATGTCTTTGGAGGTGGGAGGAAGCCGGAGTACCCGGAGGGAACCCACGCATTCACGGGGAGGACCCTGACTACTCAGGACCTTCGTATTGTGAGGGCTTCATGGTGGCAAAGGGTTTAGTGCGTCTGCCGCAGCGCTTTTTTGTTAAGGCGGCCGTCTGAACAACAAAGAGCCACCGCCTAAACTAAAGTAAAAAAACAAAAACAGAAACAAAACTTCAATTTCTTTTTTTTTGTCATGTCCAGCTTCTCAGGGTCAGCATATGTCAGCATGTGGCCCCACTTTTAACTTTTTTTGTCAAATTGTAGGCTTCTTCACGCGACGAAGCCATCCTACTTCACCACAGTCTATTGCCCCCCCCCTCCAGGCAGCGATGAGATGGAGATGTGATGGTGGCGACAGGCCAAATTACACTTTTCCTTAAACCCACCCAGCCCCATCCCTGTACACCCACCCTCCCCCTGGAGAGACACCACCTTAACTAATAAACATTTTTGGGGATACATTGTGTGTGTGTGTATACATATATACACTGCACACATACATACATTATATATATATATATATATATATATATATATATATATATATATATATATATAATATAGTAACAGACACCTCCATAACAATATGTAACATATACAATATACACACTGCAGGTATATATATAATGTAGTAAGAGATACCTTCAAAACAATATGTACAATATACATACTGCACGTATATATATATATATATATATATATATATATATATATATATATATATATAGTGTAGTAACAGACACCTTCATAACAATATGTAATATGTACAACATACACACTTCAAGTATATATATAATTTAGTAACAGACACCTTCATAACAATACATCATGTTTTATATACACACTGCAAGTATATATATAATGTAGTGACATACACCTTCATAACAATATATAATATGTACAATATACACACTGCAAGTATGTATGTAAGTATATATATATATATATATATATATATATATATATATATATATGTATATATATTTATATATAATGTATTAACAGACACATTTAAAATAACGTGTAATATTTACGCATTCTGCTCAGTTTAATCATACGGCGGAGCATTAATTACACAAATGCATCACAACGTTTGCTTTTTCCTTCGACAATATCACTGATTACTACTCACTGCATACTTCATGAGAGCCAACAAACATAATAAAACATCACTTACTGTACAAAGTCTGCTCCCACTGGGATGCCGACTGTTAGGACATAGATACATTCCCGTTTCGATGAAGAATGACTCTTTTTGGGCCTTTCTCGTCATTTCAAAATTGTACCAACTTCTCAGTTTTTACATTTTACTAACAAGGTGGCGTGATTTATAATCGAGAACCAATTTTCACCTGCTCCGAGGCGAGAAAGCAGCTCACCTGCCTCTCTTTGAACAATGTTAGCGCTTTTAATAACAATATCGCTAATATTTAAGTCACATGAGGTACATGGAGTATTGTTGGTGCATTTTGGATGTTTATTTATTGGGTTTTTACGGTCCAAATAGATGCAATAGATATCATGGCTCCATTGTAAGCGGACATTTATTCATGTCTCATAAGGATTGTGAATTATAGGCAAAATTACAAAATCTTCGCAAATAAAAAGAGCATATTTATCGTCATTTCCAAATAGAACCAACTTGTCCGTTTTTTTGTCCACACCATTTTACTACCAAGGTGGCAAGATTTATAATCTAGAATCAACTTTCACCTGCTCCGAGGCGAGAAAGCAGCTCACCAGTGGATGATGTCAATAAGGAAGTTGCCTCTCTCCGATCAATGTTAGTACCTATAATAACAATCTATCCATCCATTCATTCATTTTCTACCGCTTGTCCCTTTTGGGGTCGCGGGGGGTGCTGGAGCCTGTCCCAGCCGCACATGGGCAGAAGGCGGTCGGTGTACACCCTGGACAAGTCGCCACCTCATCGCAGGGTCAACACAGATAGACAGACAACATTCACACTCACATTCACACACAAGGGCCAATTTAGTGTTGCCAATCAACCTATCCCCAGGTGCATGTCTTTGGAAGTGGGAGGAAGCCGGAGTACCCGGAGGGAACCCGTGCTGTCACAGGGAGAACATGCAAACTCCACACAGAAAAATCCAGAGCCCAGGATTGAACACACAACTAGAGATGTCCGATAATGGCTTTTTTGCCGATATTCCGATATTGTCCAACTCTTAATTACCGATTCCGATATCAACCGATACCGATGTATACAGCCGTGGAATTAACACATTAATATCCCTAATTTTGTTGTGATGCCTCGCTGGATGCATTAAACAATTTAACAAAGTTTTCCAAAATAAGAGAACAACATCAACTCAAGTTATGGAAAAAAGTGCCAACATGGCACTGCCATATTTATTATTGAAGTCACAAAGTGCATTATTATAATTATTATAATTATTATTATTATTGTTATTATTCTAACATGCCTCAAAACAGCAGCTTGGAATTTGGGACATGCTCTCCCTGAGATAATCCTAATACCCACCACAATTATGGGAAATACTATACTTTGACTTTCACAAAGTGCATTACTTTTTTTTTTTTTTGAACATGCATCAAAACAACAGCTACAAATACAATGAAGGCACACAGCTTCAGTCCAGAGTGTACCAGAGTAATAAAGTAAACAATAAAATAGTCCTCCTTTAGTGCAAGACTGCCTGGTATACTGTATAACAGTAAATTATAAACTGGGCTCAATCTGCCCTGCTCTAACGTATTTGTATGAGTAACACAAATGTGCTGCAAGCGAGTGGTGAGTGCTTGAAGTGGCCTAGCAGTCAGCCAGAGCTTCTGAAATGCTGCGTTGAGACAGGGCAGCTTTGTTCAATGCAAGCTGCAAAGTGTGCGCCATGCAGGCCAAACTATCCACACCAAACTCCACCATAGCTCTTGCCATACTGCGTGCGTTGTCCCTGACCACAACGTGGGCTTTCACCCTGGGGTGGTTTTTGTTGTATTTTTGTTTTTTCTCGGCGCAGTCTTTAAGCGACAATTGCGTGGTACTGCTTTTTTTCCGTGTTTGCTTTTCATCCATCTTCCACTTGTATTCATCGTGTATCTCCTTATGTTTCTTGAAGAGGTGGGAGATCTAATTGCTCGTATTAAAAGGAAGACGTCTTGGTTCCTCCTCGCATAACCAACTTTTCACAGTCATGGCAAATTGCCAGTTTTTTATCCGTCAGACCCACTTTAAAATAATCCCAAACCATATCGTCAGTCAGTCACAGAGGGAGCTCGCTTTTTAGCCACGGCTACAGCACCTGCAACAACACACTCGTTGTTGTTATGCTGCGCTCGCGGCGGTTTCATGAGGTCCTCAAGCGTCGCCAGTAAACCTCTCATGCTGCAGTCGTCAACTCCTGTGTTGTGTGTAGGAGAGGGGAGAGGGCAGTGGCTGCTGACTGGGATATGTACCGCTCCGTACAGCGGTGTTTTAAAAAGTAATTGATTTTTCTTTTTGAAACCGATACCGATAATTTCCGATATTACATTTTAAGGCATTTATCGGCAGGCCGATATTATCGGACATCTCTACCCAGGACCTTTGTATTGTGGGGCACACTAACCCCTGTACCGCCGTGCTGCCTAAAATAACAATATCGGAAATATTGAGGTCACATAATGTAAATGGGGTTCTGTTGGTGCTTTTTGGTGGTTATATATTTCTTTTTAGAATTGATTTTAAAACATTGCTGTTTGTTTTCAAATCTTTACATGGACTGGCACCTCAGTATATCTCGGCCCTCATCCAAATTTACACTCCTGCGCGCGCTCTGAGGTCCGAGAGACAGTTTCAGCTCGTGGTGCCCAAGACCAGACTTGGAAATAGGGCCTTCTCTGTGGTCGGCCCTAAGCTGTGAAACACTCTGCCCCTCCATGTTTTAAGTCTCGTCTTAAGACCCACTTTTATTCTTTGGCTTTTAACACTACGTGAGTTGTGTGGTCCTCTGTCTTCCATTGTCCTCTGTGTTTTTTATACACTTTGATTTCTATTTTACTGTTTTAATTGATTTTACCCTTTAAAATTTTTAATCATATTTATTTTTATATTGGTTTTATATGTATTTAATTTTTTTTTTATTCAGTCATTGGTGGAGCATAATATTGTTTTTTAATATTGTTTTTAACATGGCTGTCCAGCACTTTGGAAACGTTCTTGTTGTTTAAATGTGCTATATAAATAAAGTGGACTGGATTGGATTGGATTGATTTATCGGGGTTTATGGTCCAAATAGATGCAATAGACGTTGTGGCTCCATTGTAAGCAGACTTGTATTTATGTCTCTGATAAGGATTGTGAATTATAGGCACAATTACAAAAAGTTCCTCTTTGTCGGGCTCTCTTAATTCCCAGTGAGAGATGACATCCCGCCATGCCCAAACGGGTCATACAAATACACGCTTTGATTGCTATACAAATACACGCTTGCCAACGCGCTACACAACTTTCCCAAAGAGCACACAAAGGGTGAATGAATCACCCGGCAGGTTGCAGCCTGTCTTTGCCACACAAATGTGCACATTCCAAGTTTAAGCTGGATAACTATTATCACAAACATCACACCCAACCTCCATGGAGCGAGATAGGAGACTTCCATCCATCCATTTCCTACTGCTTCGGCTTGGCGGGGGGGTAACAATCGGACGGAAGGCGGGGTGCACCCTGAACAAGTCGCCACCTCATCGCAGGGCCAACACGGACAACATTCACACACTAGGGCAGGGGTAGGGAACCTATGGCTCTAGAGCCAGATGTGGCTCTTTTGATGACTGCGTCTGGCTCCCAGATGAATCTTAGCTGACATTGTTTAACACGATAAGTAATGAATATGTCCGCTAGTAATCACAGTGTCAAAAATAAAGTTCAAAATATAAAACGTTCTCATGCATTTTAATCCATCCATCCCTTTCTATCGCACCTGTTCAAGAAGTTGCATTAATGGTCAAAAGTATTTTGTTTATTATTGGTTAGCTTCAGAATAACAATGTTATTAAAAAGAATAAGAGTTGCACACATTTAGTTGTTGTAATCACGGAAAGTCCAAATAAAAGAGGAGGCGTAGAATTCTCTTGTCAAAGCCTGGGACGACACTGTACAAGGGTACAGGTCTACGCGTTTCTCCTCATTGAGCTAAACTGAATCCTGGCTCTGTTTGATTCCTTGCTTCTTGTCTGTTTAATATGTCATCAGTGTTTGAACCTGACAGCTGTATTCAGGGTTAACAATATTATACGGCTCTTACGGAAATACATTTTAAAATATTTGGCTTTCATGGCTCTCTCAGCCAAAAAAAGTTCCCGATCCCTGCACTAGGGACAATCAACCTGATAGGAGACTTGACTGGATGAAATCCGGACGTGTCAGGAAAAGACCCAAAGACAGTCCTCCAACAACCTTGAACACTGAGGACCACACTTGAACACATTAGCGCTGACAGAGCTCAAGGAAGGATAGACAGACTCGCGCGAGTAATTGTCCGCCCGGGAGATTAAAAGCTTTGCCCTTCGCCAACTCCAAACTAATACCGGCTCCTGGATTAGCCGAGAATCCCCTTCACACACACACACGAGAGCCGAGAGCCGAAGAGGGAGAAAGTGAGTCTCACCCGCTCTCCGCTGTTCCTCCTGAGCGTCCCCACCGGCAGCTTGAGCATCAGCCGGCGGGTCCTGCCCGGCGTCACCGCTCCCTGGACCAGCATGGTGTCCGTGGGCGTGTGAGCATGTGTGCCGCTGAGGGAGGTGGGTGTCCTCGCCGTCCCGTCCAGCCTGCTCGCCGGCTACACGCGAGCTTGCCCGCGCACAGAAGATAGGTGTGGGGGAGAAATACGCGCTTTAAGTTCCTCTCTTTGTTGGTATCACTCTGGCCATTCTGCCCTCTTCGCTTTCTCGCCAGGGTGTGTGGGAGTGGGAGTGGGAGACTGGGAGTGGGAGGGAGAAGGAGACGCTTTTGTCTCGGCTTGCTCTGACAGCACACACCCCCTACAAGCGCCCTCCCCTTTCCCCCGTCTTCACTTCCTCAAGCAGGTCACGGGATGATTGTGACGTCGTGGACGTTGTTAAGAGCGCCACGCATCATTTTCCACGCTGTTAGAGGTGGGAGTCTATGGGTACCGAACAATTGCATCCGATTCCAATTTCTGGGTTGGCAATTTGATTTAGAATCGATTCTTGAATCAACGGGATTCTCGATTCCGATTCCCTGGTTTACAAATTGATTCAGAATCGATACCCGATTCGACGGGATGGTCGATTCCAATTCTTGTGTTAATAATTTGTTTCAGAATCGATTCTTGATTCAACGGGATTCTTGATTCAGATTCCTGGGTTCACAATTTGATTCAGTATCAATTCATGATTCAACGGGATTCTCTATTCCAATTCCCAGTTGACAACTTGATTCAGAATCGATTCAACAGGATTCTCGATTCCGAATCCTGGGTTGACAATTTGATTCAGAATTGATTCTAGATTCAAAGGGATTCTCGATTCCGATTCCTGGGTTGACGATTTGATTCACAGTCGATTCTCGATTCAATGGGATTTTCCTCTCAGATTCCTGGGTTGACAATCTGATTCAGAATCAATTCTTGATTCAAGGGAATTCTCAATTCCGTTTCCTGGGTTGACAATTTGATTCAGAATCAATTCAAGATTCAACGGGATTCTCGATTCCGATTCCCGGGTTGACAATTTGATTCAGAATCATTTCTCGATTGGACGGGATTCTCGATTACAATTCCTGGGTTGACAATTTGATTCAGAATCAATTCAAGATTCAACGGGATTCTTGATTCCGATTCCCGGGTTGACAATTTGATTCAGAATCATTTCTCGATTGGACGGGATTCTCGATTACAATTCCTGGGTTGACAATTTGATTCAGAATCAATTCTTGATTCAATGGGATTCTCGATTCCGATTCCCGGGTTGACAATTTGATTCAGAATCATTTCTCGATTGGACGGGATTCTCGATTACAATTCCTGGGTTGACAATTTGATTCAGATTTGATTCTCAATTCGACAGTATTCTCAATTCTGATTCCTGAGTTGACAATTTTATTTAGAAACAATTCTTGATTCAACAGGATTCCCGATTCCGATTCCTGGGTTGACCATTTGATTAAGAATCGACACTCAATTTAACAGGATTTTCGACTCTGATTCCGTGGTTGACAATCTGATTCCGAATCGATCCTCGATTCAACGGGATTCTCGATTACGATTCCTGGGTTCACAATTTGATTCAGAATCAATTCTCGATTCAACAGGATTCTCGATTCCGATTCCTGGGTTGACAACTTGATTCAGAATCGATTCTCGATTCAACGGGATTCTTAAATCCGACTCCTGGGTTGACAATCTAATTCAGAATCGATTCTTGATTCAATGTGATATTCGTTTTAGATTCCTTGGTTGACAATGTGATTCAGAATCAATTCTCGATTCAAGGGGATTCACAATTCCGATTCCTTAGTTGTAAATTTCATTCAGAATCGATTCTTGATTTACTGGGATATTAGACTCCGATTCCTGGGTTGATAATTTGATTCAGAATTGATTCTCGATTCAACGGGATTCTTGATTACGATTCCGGGGTTGACAATTCAATTTAGGATCGATTCTTGATTCAAAGGGATTCTCGATTCTGATTCCCGGGTTGACAATTTGATTCAGAATCGATTCTCGATTCAATGGGATTCTCGATTACGATTCTCGAGTTGACAATTTGATTCAGAATCAGTTCAACGGGATTCTCGATTCCGATTCCCTGGTTGACAATTTGATTCAGAATCGATTCTCGATTCAACGGGGTTCTCAAATCCGATTCCTGGGTTTACAATGTAATTCAGAATCGATTCTTGATTCAACAGGATTCTTGATTCCGATTCCAGGGTTGACCATTTGATTTAGAATCGATACTTGATTCACAGGATTTTTGACTCAGATCCCTGGGTTGACAATCTGATTCAGAATCGATTCTCGATTCAACATGATTTTCGATTCCGATTCCTCGGTTGACAATTTGATTCAGAATCGATTCTCAATTCACTGGGATTTTCGACTCTGAATCCTAGGTTGACAATTTGATTCAGAATCAATTCTTGATTCAAACAGATTTTCGCTATATATTTTTTTTGTGTAACATTTACAATGACATTTTTCAAAACAGGCTACAGGTTAGATCAACTCGTTCTCGGCGCATGGAGATGGCATAAAAATGTTTGTTTTTTTTAATTGGTCCTCATTAAAAAAAAAAGTATTTTTAGATTTATAGAGATTATGAATCAATTTCAAATTGGGATGAATAAAAATTGCGATTCGGATGTAGATCGATTTTTTAGGTACCCCTACTGTCTATTCGAGGGGGTTTGCAAACTTTTTGACTTGGGGAACCACATTGGGTTAAAATAATTTGGTCGGGGGCCAGACTATCTTCATATATATATATATGTATGTATATATATATATATACATATATATATATATATATATATATACATATATATATATATATATATATATACATACATATATATATATACACACACACACACACACACACACACACACACACACACACACACACACATACATCAACAATACAATATGAGTTCCCTGAGCAGCTAGACAGGGCAGATTAAAAAATAAAAAATAAAAAGGACTGGACAGGACAGATTTATTATAATTTTATTTGTTTTAATTTGGGACTTCCCCGCAGGTCAGATTGCGGACGCTGGTGAGCCGGATCCGGCCTCCGGCTCACAAGCCGTAGTTTCGGGACCCCTAGCCTATACAGCCACACAACAACCGCAGCCCTTGCCAGGGGATGGCGTGGGGGTGGGGAGGACCTCAAAAGGAATATCGGATGTTTTGCCATCTGGTTGGAAGATTATCTCTGAAATCCCACATCCAGCTTTCTCTCCCTGCACTGTCTCCATTTGGGGAGGGGAGGGACAAGAGTGGGGGGTGTAGGGGGGGATCACACACAAACATGCATCAGTGAAGTCAAGCCTAAATTATTCTAATGCAAGATACACAAAACAGTGCAGGAAATTAGCCAGATTTCCCCAAGCTCTTCCGTCCTTCAGCTGAGTCAGTCCCCTGACCGTGGTCTTGACTTGTCCAGCAAAGCTATTGAGTTACTGCTGCACCCACTGACTTGCTGTCATATTCTCATCATCTCAGCCTCTGCACGTCCACACTGAGCTGTCAGATGATTAGCTTGAGTGGCTCCACGCATAAATATATGCATTGTATATGGATGTCGAGGAGGATGTTGCTTTTCCGACATGTTGTTGAACTACATGCATGTTCCAATGAACTAATATCAAGTCGGTCTCTCTCAGCGCGTTTGTGGCCTGAAAAATAATACAATTTTGGCTCGTGTTTGGTAATAGAGAGTTAGAGTATATTGAACTTGGCAAATTTGGAACAAACATCATGCCAATGTTTGAGAAGGAGAACGATCTGGGACTTCCGTGTGGGTTTCCTGCCATGGCAAATGGGGACTCTTAAGTAGGAAGAGAGGCAATCAATTTACTTAGATCCAAATACCACGCGCTAAACAGCATGTGCAATCGATAAAATAGCTTGTACTATTAGTCAGTGTGTTGCGTAGTATTTACTAACACTGCATGTGCAAATTGGCGCAGACCCGCCTTATTTAAATGAGGATTTTGCGCTTGTCACCATGGAGACACTCATTTACTGCACATTCTTGTTATCATGCCTCGACTTGTGGCGTTTTGCTCTTTTTTCAAACATTCAGAAGACATCTACCACTTTTTATGAGCATTTTAGAAACAGCATTGCAGTGTCTCCATTGAAACCACTGAAAGGGCACCTTATTTGAGTTACGATGTCACGGCGCAGACTCAAACTCGCTTCCCTCCTGCAACTGAGTGTTACCGTTCCTCCTATGGCTCCTTACGCTGAGCTCAGCACGTCCACGCAGCGACAGCTTTGCAGACAATTGGCTATCTGCACACCTGGGACTGATGAGGGCAGCTGGATAAAGGACCAGTGGACCCAAGGATCCATACGGGAACTTAGTTTACCTCTTTTTATACCGTAAGCCCTAAGCTCTCTCTCTCTGCATTTTTCCCTCCGTGTTGTGACGTCCTTGTTGTTCTCCCGCAGTGCCTTCCCGAGTTTCCCCCTTTGTTATCTCTTGTTGTTTCCCCCGTGGTTTTGGACTGCCTTCCTCGATCCTTGATCCTTGCCTGGACACGGACTCTGAGGCCTCTCTCTCGCCCTGGATCTTCTGCCTGCCCCATGGACTGCCTTTCCTGCCTTGTTCCTTCTCCTTGTTACAACATTTGGTAAGACTCAACAACCAATTATTCATACACATATTCTTCCACCATACAACCATTCTGGATGTTAGTTCACACTCCATTTCCGTAGTTGTTATTAATATTGTTTGATTATTATATATATTGTAATATATATAATAAAATACATAGAGGTATAATCCCCTGGTGTCTTTGCCGGCATCTCCCCTCTATAAACCATAACAGACGATGCACTTATTCCGCTTAAGACGCAAAAATTGCACACTTAAAGAAGTTTTTTTCCATATAAAACAAATGTCATAAAAAATTCAATCAGTTGAATTATTTTAATCAGCGCCCTAAGACCTCTGTAGTAGCTATAAAGTTATAAAATGATGTTGCTGATCCTATGTTATGTCTGATATTCATTATTTCTGACTGCTCACACACATATTCATAAGACGGAGGATTCTAATTTGCCCACCTGTGCAGCGTGAGCACAGTGTGTGGAACGTTAGTTTGAGGTTGAGGTGTTGGGGGCGGGGTTGAGGTGAGCGGGGTTTGGTGGTAGCGGGGGTGTATATTGTTGCATCCCGGAAGAGTTAGTCCTGGGTATTTGTTCTGGTAAGTTTATGTAGTGTTACAGTGCAGATGTTCTCCCGAAATGTGTTTGTCATTCTTGTTTGGTGTGGGTTCACAGTGTGAGGCATATTTGTAACAGTGTTAAAGTTGTTTATATGGCCACCCTCAGTGTGACCTGTAAGGCTGTTGACCAAGTATGCATTGCATTCACTTGTGTGTGAATAAGCCGCATGTATTATGCGAGCGGGCCGGCACGCTGCTTATACGGAGGAAAAGCAGACGTGATGACAGGTTGTTAAGGACGCTAATGGCAGTGCCTTTAGGGCACGCCCCCAATATTGTTGTCCAGGTGGAATCCGGGACAAAATTGGGAGAATGGGTGCCCCGGGAGATTTTCGGGAGGGTTGGCAAGTATGCACACTCCTGTTGTTGTTGACTTTGGACTGACTATCGGCTGCACAACCTCAAGGCCGCGGAACAGAGACATGCGGCAGGCTTACACGTACACATTCATCCACAAAAAATATACGCCACACACACATACCCCACCCCCAATCCAACGCCCTTGACGCAAATCCCACAGGGGGTGATGGATGGATGGGCAGTGCCCGAAGAGCTGCAGCCTGCCACCATGGCTCCGCACTCCCTCCCCTCTGTTGCTTGATATCTCGAGATGTACGTTGTAATATTTATATGTGCTTTGCTTTGTTTTTTTTTTCCCAATCCAGTATTTTTTTTTTACTATAGCGTTGACTTTTTTCCATCTTTTACGGGGTGCCTTGTGGCCACCCATCAGCGTTCCTGTTCTGTAGCGCTGTACACTGTTTGTTTGTCTAATCTTGAACGGGTTTGTACTGGAAACAAAGTTTCGTTATACTTGTGCAATGATAATAACGACCTACAGGTACCTACCTGCCCACCACTTTGCACACCTTTAGTGGATCAGCTTTACGTGTTTTACCGGGTTTGCACATGTATTAGTACACGCAAACCTTTAGTAAATCAGGCCCTCAATGATTATCTGCAGACAATAAGAAACATACTGCTGTGTCAAACAAAGCTGAGCTTTTATTATCGCGTAAAGGCACATTTTTAATCCAGACTCAACGCAATCTGGATTGACATCACTAAAGGAGCAGTTTTAGTGATATGATACTATAAGGATAGACACATTGCACTGAAGCGGCGGTAATCCCCCGGTCAGCATTATTTATTCAGCAGCCTGGCCCACATCAGTGTGGCCTACATGAGGAACATCACGGCTTTATTTAGAAACTCTAGGTAGAAGCCCATGATGGATTAAGGGAAATGGAAGACATGATTTATATCTGGCGCCACCGTGACGTTCATTCAACGTGGCGAGGATTTAACTGATTGGAGAAACGGTCGTTTGTCACTTTCACCAAGATCTGTCGTGACACCTTCAACAGCGCCGCCTCTTAAATGAACCGTTTAGGTGACTTCCCACTCCTCGGAGCTCCAATTTTCTTGCTGAATTCAATTTCCCCCCGATCAAGCCAGCACATCGCGCCCGCCCTCACCACCTTTTTCTGCTCGGAGGGAAATTTATGAATGCTTATTTTTGCAGAGGAAGGCACTAGGGTTGTACGTTATACCGGTACTAGTATAGTATTGCGTTACTAATATATAAAAAACGGTACTATACTCTGTTTGAAAAGTACCGGTTCGCCATATTTTTCATTTTTTTACAGGCATGTCGGCGTGTTGTCATGTCGTGAAATTGCTGGTTTTACGACCACATGAGCATTTTCGGCAGCGCGCACACAGAGTACTTACAAGCAGACACGGTGTGTAAACAGAAAAGGGAGAAAGGATGCATTTTGGCTTAAAAACTTAAGATTGAGGTGAAGTTACACCCTCAGGAAGAGATGCTTTAAAACATTGCAAGCTATCTAGCAGCTAACATGCCTTTGCAGTCTGCAGTGCTTTAGCTACTTCTCAATCACTAATCCTTGTCTCCATGGCAACGAATGAAGTAAAATTATTACAAGTATCATCCCTGCAGGACAAGGAATATCTAAACATGCTCCACTACACACCGTAGGAGGATACAATGTAAACAAACGCCATGGGTGGATCTACACCTGATATCCACTGTAATGATACCAAGTACAATAGCGTATCTAGTCAATAATACAATGATTACATCCATCTTTTTTCCCTTTTAAAAAAAAAATCCCATTATGTTTATAAACTCAGAAAAAAAGATTAGAAAGGACAAATAAATTAAAAAAAACTTGAGACTTCCTGCCTGCTACTGGCAGGCTGTAGTTTGGGGACACCTCAAGTACGTTCACTATTTTATTTAAGGACAAAAATTGCAAAAGGAAAGATATGTTTAATGTACGTCAGAGTTTTTGTTCAAATAAATCCATCCATCCATGAAGCCAGCCATCATTTTCCGCTTATCCGAGGTCGGGTCGCGGGGGCAGCAGCCTAAGCAGGGAAGCCCAGACTTTCCTCTCCCCAGCCACTTCGTCCACCTCTTCCCCGGAGTTCCCGAGGCGTTCCCAGGCCAGCCGGGAGACATAGTCTTTCCAACGTGTCCTGGGTCTTCCCTGTGGCCGCCTACCGTTCGGACTTGTCCTAAAAACCTCCCTAGGGAGGCTTTCGGGTGGCATCCTGACCAGATGCCCGAATCACCTCATCTGGCTCCTCTCCATGTAGAGGAGCAACGGCTTTACTTTGAGCTCCTCCCGGATAGCAGAGCTTCTCTTCCGATCTCTAAGGGAAAGCCCCGCCACCTGGCGGAGGAAACTCATTTCCCGTGATCATGTCCTTCCGGTCATAACCCAAAGCTCACGACCATAGGTGAGGATAGTAACGTAGATCGACCGGTAAATTGAGAGCTTTGCCTTCCGGCTCAGCTCCTTCTTCACCCCGACAGATCGATTCAGCGTCCGCATTACTGAAGACGCCGCACCAATCCACCTGTCGCTCTCACGATCCACTCTTCCCTCACTAGTGAACAAGACTCCGAGGTACTTGAACTCCTCCACTTGGGGCAGGGTCTCCTCCCCAACCCGGAGATGGCACTCCACCCTATGCCAGACGAGAACCATGGACTCGGACTTGGATGTGCTGATTCTCATCCCAATCGCTTCACACTCGGCTGATAACCGATCCAGTGAGAGCTGAAGATCCTGGCCAGATGAGAGCATCCGGACCACATCATCCATTACTGTAATGTACTATTTTCAGGTCTCCCTATGTCTAGCATTATAAGATTACAGTTGGTACAAAATGCGGCTGCTAGACTTTTGACAAGAACAAAAAAGTTTGATCGTATTACGCCTACACTGTATATACCTTTATATACCTATATACATATTTAACTACATATATATACCTATACTGGCTCACCTGCCCTGGCTTCCTGTGCACTTAAGATGTGACTTTAAGGTTTTACTACTTACCTATAAAATACTACACGGTCTAGCTCCATCCTATATTGCCGATTGTATTGTACCATATGTACCAGTATGAAATCTGCGTTCAAAGAACTCCGGCTTATTAGTGATTCCCAGAGCCCAAAAAAAGTCTGCGGGATGTAGAACGTTTTCTATTCGGGCTCTAGTACTCTGGAATGCCAGGCAGGTAACAGTTAGAAATGCGACCTCAGTAGAAGCATTTAAGTCCCATCTTAAAACTCTTTTGCATACTCTAGCCTTTAAATAGACCCCCTTTTTAGACCAGTTGATCTGCCATTTCTTTTCTTTTCTGCTCTGCCTCCTTCTCCCTTGTGGAAGGGGATGGCACAGGTCTGGTGGCCATGGATGAAGTGTGGCTGTGGACCGCTCGCCCGTGCATCGGTTGGGGACATCTCTGCACTGCTGACCCATCTCCGCTCGGGATGGTCTCCTGCTGGCCCCACCATGAACTGGACTCTCACTATTATGTTGGATCCACTATGGACTGGACTTTCACAATATTATGCTAGACCCACTCGACGTCCATTGCATCCGGTCTCCTCTAAAGCATCTGCGGCCTTTCCCAAGGTTTCTCATAGTCATTATCATTGACATCCCACTGGGTTGTAAGTTTTTCCTTGCCCTTATGTGGGACCTAAACAGAGGATGTCGTTGTGGCTTATGCAGCCCTTTGAGACACTTGTGATTTAGGGTTATATAAATAAACAATGATTGATGGATTGATTGATTGATTGATCTGCAAAAAGCAGAGACCTAATCCTGCAGCCACCAAATCAGATCCTTTCAACGCCTTGACTGCACCAAGAAATTTTGTCCATAAATAAAATAAAGCCAATAAGGCAATTTTTTTGTGGTATCAAAATGCATTTTGGTACCGGTAACGGTATAGAGACAACCCCAGAAAGCGCACACATGGCAATTAGAAGATGTGAAGCATTGAAAACGAGGCCTTAAATGTAGAAAATCAAGCGTTTAACTGGGAGATTCTGACACGCTACAATGATCTGGGTCAGTTCGCGCCAGCAGTTCTGGAAATAAAGTCTGCTATTAATACATCCCCCGGATAAGAAGACCTAAAGTTTGGCAAATAGAAACAGAAACCAGAATACAAATAAAGATCTATAATCAAGTGACGTTAATAAGCAGATCATGATGGGGAGTCGACATCCGCCTTGTCTTTGTTCCAAGGTGGAACAAAACACAGCGTGTATGTTTCAGCTTTTAATTTAGCCTGATAAACTAAGCTGTCTGTGCCCGCTGGCTACTTGACTCATCTCCATGGTCCTGCTCCTCCTCTCTTTGTGTAGGCACCCTGGAGCTGGACTCCCCCGCTCTCAAAGGCAGCTCGCATGTTCTCACTTCAAGGCCGCGGCGATGACAAACGATGCAGCTGCAGCGCGGCGGATCAGAAAAACACCATTATTTAGATTCAATACCAGGAGTCTTAGGATGCTGAGAATTGACGAGGCATTCAGTGCAATTACTAGAAAACTAAATAGTGTTCAATTTACAACCCGGGTTGTGGATCTCTGTTCTACTGACCCGGAATACGATCCCTTGTCTTCCCCATTGACTGGACTCCCACATGAGCTAATATATTGAATAATTATAGTAGTCCTGAGTTCAATCCCGGGTTTGGGTTCTTTCTGTGTGGAGTTTGCATGTTCTCCCCGTGACTGCGTGGGTTCCCTCCGGGTACCAGGAGTCTTAGGATGCTGAGAATTGACGAGGCATTCAGTGCAATTACTAGAAAAATGAATAGTGTTCAATTTACAACCCGGGTTGTGGATCTCTGTGTTGCTGACCCGGAATACGATCCCTTGTCTTCCCCATAGACTGGACTCCCACATGATCTATTGTATTGAATAATTATAGCAGTCCTGAGTTCAATCCCGGGCTCGGGATCTTTCTGTGTGGAGTTTGCATGTTCTCTCTGTGACTGCGTGGGTTCCCTCCGGGTACCAGGAGTCTTAGGATGCTGAGAATTGACGAGGCATTCAGTTCAATTACTAGAAAACTGAATAGTGTTTTATTGACAACCTGAGTTGTGGATCTCTTTGTTGCTTACCCGGAATACGATCCCTAGTCTTCCCCATGGACTGGACTCCCACATGATCTATTGTATTGAATAATTATAGTAGTCTGCGTAGGTTCCCTCCGGGTACTACGGCTTCCTCCCACCTACAAAGACATGCACCTGCGGATAGGTTGATTGGCAACACTAAATTGGCCCTATTGTGTGAATGTTGTCTGTCCATCTTTGTTAGCCCTGTGATGAGGTGGCGACTTGTCCAGGGTATACGCCGCCTTCAGCCCGAATGCAGCTGACATTGGCTCCAGCACCCCCTGCGAACTCAAAAGGGACAAGAAAATAGATGGATAGATTTACCCACTGCTGGGGGGGGGGTTCCCTTAATCTCCCTTTTCCCCAGCTTTTGTGTTTTTCCTTGCCAGGATGTAGGTTTGGATCAGGTGTGTTGCGAGTTTTTCACAAGTCATTATGACTTAAAAATAGCCGTATCGACTAGATACGCTCTTGTACTTGGTATCATTGCAGTGGATGTCAGGTGTAGATCCACCCACGGCTGTTGTTTACATTCAGGAGTGAAGTGAAGTGAAGTGTGAAGTGAAGTGAATTATATTTATATAGCGCTTTTCTTGAGTGACTCGAAGCGCTTTACATAGTGACACCCAATATCTAAGTTACATTTAAACCAGTGTGGGTGGCACTGGGAGCAGGTGGGTAAAGTGCCTTGCCCAAGGACGCAACGGCAGTGACTAGGATGGCGCAAGCGGGAATCGAACCTGCAACCCTCAAGTTGCTGGCACGGTCATTCTATCGACCAAGCTATGCGGCCCCTCAACCGAGAGTGCCAGCTTTTGTTAGAGGTGAGCTATTGTATCCTTCTATGGTGTGTATGGTGTATAGTGTATCCTGCTCAGTGGTCTTGTGGTTAGAGTGTTCGCCCTGAGATCGGTAAGTTGTGAGTTCTGGGGGGTTCCCTTCATCTTCTTTTGCCCCAACTTTTGAGTTTTTCCTTGCCAGGATGTGGGTTTGGATCAGAGGTGTCATGCGTTATTTACAAGTCGTTTTGACTTAAACATAGCAGTATCGACTAGATACGCTCTTGTTCTTGGTATCATTACAGTGTAGATCCACCCTGGGCTGTTGTTTACATTCAGGAGTGCCAGCTTTTGTTAGGGGTGAGCTATTGTAACCTCCTATGGTGTGTATGGTGTATCCTGCTCAGTGACCTTGTGGTTTGAGATCGGTAGGTTGTGAGTTCAAACCCCGGCCTAGTCATACCAAAGACTATAACAATGGGACCCATTACCTCCCCTGTTTGGCACTCAGCATTAAGGGTTGGAATTGGGGGTTAAATCACCAAAAATGATTAATGGGCGTGGCCACCGCTGCTTCTCAGTGGTCCCCTTACCTACCAGAGGGTGAACAAAGGGATGGGTCAAATGCAGAGGACAAATTTGTGTGTGTGTGACAATCATTGGTACTTTAACTTTGTAAGAAACTTACTTTATTCGTCGCCATGGAGACAAGGATTAGTGATTTAGAAGTAACTATCCCACTGCGGATGGCTGTTAGCAGTTAGCTAGCTCTCCATGTCCTAAGGCACCTCTTCCTGAGGGCATTTCAGTGGTACAACGTCACCTTTATCTTTAGTTTTTAAGCCTAAATGCGTCCATTCTCCACTTTCTGTCTACAAACCGTGTCTGCTTGTAAGTACTCTGTGATTGTGCGCTGCCGAACATGCTCATCTGCTCGTAAAAAACAGCAATGTCACGGCGTGACGACGCGTTGTTATGCCCGTACTTTTTTTAGAGACGGAGAGTACAGAATATGAGTCATTAGTATTGCGGTACTTTACTAGTACCCTAGTCCTGGGCATGACGTTAAAGTGCATGCGGCAGTGGAGGCTCCTCTATGGGGGTCTTGGGGCACTAGGAGGTTAACCCCTTTACTACTGTTAACCCAGGTGGTCCTTGGCAAAGGCCTAGTACCAACCCTAGTCCTGGGCATGATGTTAAAGTGCATCCGGCAGTAGAGGCTTTTCAATGGGGTCTTGGGGCACTAGGAGGTTGACCCCTTTACTACTGTTACCCCAGGTAGCCCTTGGCAAAGGCCTAGTACCAACCCCAGTCATGGGCATGACGTTAAAATACATCCGGCAGTGGAGGCTCCTCTATAGGGTCTTGGGGCACTAGGAGGTTAACCCCTTTACTACTGTTACCCCAGATGGACCTTGGCAAAGGCCTAGTACCAACCTTAGTCCTGGCCATGACGTTAAAGTGCATCCGGCAGTGGAGGCTCCTCTATAGGGTCTTGGGGCACTAGGAGGTTAACCCCTTTACTACTGTTACCCCAGTTGGCCCTTGGCAAAGGCCTAGTACCAATCCTAGTCATGGGCATGACGTTAAAGTACATCAGGCAGTGGAGGCTCCTCTATAGGGTCTTGGGGCACTAGGAGGTTAACCCCTTTACTACTGTTACCCCAGATGGACCTTGGCAAAGGCCTAGTACCAACCTTAGTCCTGGGCATGACGTTAAAGTACATCCGGCAGTGGAGGCTCCTCTATAGGGTCTTGGGGCACTAGGAGGTTAACCCCTTTACTACTGTTACCCCAGTTGGCCCTTGGCAAAGGCCTAGTACCAATCCTAGTCATGGGCATGATGTTAAAGTACATCAGGCAGTGGAGGCTCCTCTATAGGGTCTTGGGGCACTAGGAGGTTAACCCCTTTACTACTGTTACCCCAGATGGCCCTTGGCAAAGGCCTAGTACCAACCCTAGTCATGGGCATGACGTTAAAGTGCCCCCGGCAGTGGAGGCTCCACTATGAGGTCTTGGGGCACTAGGAGGTTAACCTCTTTACTACTGTTACCCCAGGTGGCCCTTGGCAAAGGTCTAGTACCAACCCTAGTCCTGGGCATAACGTTAAAGTGCATCCGGCAATGGAGGCTCCTCTATAGGGTCTTGGGGCACTAGGAGGTTAACCCCTTTACTTATGTTACCCCAGGTGGTCTTTGGCAAAGGCCTAGTACCTGACTTACCACTAGCCAGGGATACGGTGAAGACCTCAACGGCGGAGCAAGCAGAAGACGGTAGATTTGAAGAACTACCACAATGGCTGCAATGGCGGGGGAAGGCTGCAGCAGAAAAGGGTCCCCAGTCGTCTTGGACTCAATGCCACTGGACCCTGAATCGTGTGGTGACTGTGCACCAGTCTCCCCAGGCTAAACAAAGTCACGCACAGGCTTCCTTCATAAAGGGATACACCCCTACCAAGAGGATCGTCATACTTGTTCGAGTGACCGCCGATGATGACAACCCTAGTCTAGAATATTAAAAAGTTACTTTAAATGATCTGTAAAGCAAATAAAAGTTTTTTTTATGGCGGTGACAGTTAAAATGGATGATTTCCTATTGAAAAAAAACAAATAACAGATTGTATCCAAGCTGGGAAGTTGAACTGCTCATACAATTTCACGGTGAATTCCAATGAGGTGATGTTTCCTTGGAGGAACAGTTGTTATGGATTCTGGCCATGCTAATGTAAAGCTGATGGGTTCCCTCCAGGGCCACGTTCTTTGGTTTAGGAGGGGCCTGGGAAACACTTTGACGTAACTCACAAAGGTAACAGATTGTCTGGGAGATTTTCCAGGGAAACGGGGACGATTATGCTCCTGGTGGAGAGAAACTTGGCCATATTTGTATTTTGGAAGGCTTTGTCGGAGCTCAGGGACACACTGCTCTGGTCCACATCTGCTCGACCTGCCGTGTCCTCACATAAGGGCTTTAAATGTGATCCACTTTTACGTTGAAGGTGCAACACTAATCGATGCGTTGATTACATAACGTGATTAAAATGGTATTCCGCTGATGAGTTGACTGGCACTCCCGCTGCTTGCCTCACAGACGCACTACCCCGCCGAATAAAAATATCATCATGCTGAGAGACAGTGAAGATTGTTATTGGCTTTTCCACTCCCACATGACAGAAGGACAAACTCCCCACAAGAACGCTGGCGTTCACAAATAGTTGATGTTATCGTCGTCCATTGGTGCGGTCGCCGGTGAAGTGACAAAGTCCATGACAATCTACCTGCATGAGCAATTTGATTCGTGCCTGTATTTATACAGCGTACGTGTGGGGGTGTGGGGGGGTGGCCTGCGCACCTGCAGCGAAGCGTGGTGTGCCAGAACCGCCTTCGAGATCAGCGACAGGCATACTTGCCAACCCTCCCGAATTTTCCGGGAGACTCCCGAATTTCAGTGCCTCTCCCGAAAATCTCCCGGGACAACCATTTTCCCGAAATACTCCCGATTTCCAGTCGGACCTGAGTCACGTCCACTTTTCCTCAATATAAACATATACGGCATTTGGAGAGTGCACAACTGCACACACAACAAGACGGACACTATTATAAACGTCTCTGTTATACATAGGTTTATCTTTAACCCGTAAAGTAGGCAGGCAAGGAGCTATTTTTCAGTATGTGTTTATTCCAGCCGGCACGTTAATGCACTGATACACACCATCCGTAATCCCATAATGCATTGCTTCAAAACTACGGCAAGTAGCAATGTCCAAAAAAAGATAGTGACAGAGAATAGAATGAATTGATTAACGTGGACCCCAACTTAAACAAGTTGAAAAACTTGTTACCATTTAGTGGTCAATTGTATGGAATATGTACATTACTGAACCGTGCAATCTACTAATAAAAGTTTCAATCAATCAATCAATCAAAAAGGATGGACAATTCAACCCTAAACTCACTCCTTTCCAGAAAATGTAATTTTAAAAGATGCTGCCCATACCTATGCTCCTGCAAATTTATATATATATAAAAGAAATACTTGAATTTCAGTGAATTCTAGCTATAAATATACTCCACCCCCCTAAACCCCTCCCCCCGGTCCGCCCCGACAAAAAACAAAGTTGTTTTTTTGAACTGGAATAATTCCAGTTTTCCCCAAAATTCTGTAATACCATTTTTCAATTCAACATGTTACTACTTCCTAATTTCTCGACCAATTAAAAAGTTTCCACACCAAACATTTCAACTCATTCAGACCTTTCCATTTTTTTTTTTTTTTTTTTTTTTACCATTTTCCCCAAAAAATCCCGCTTGTCCCAAAATTCCCAAATTTTTGTGAAATTCCCATTGAAAGCGTGGGATATGTTTCAAAGTTCCACAATCCCCACATTTTTTGTCTGATTCCAACTTCACAATATTCAGCCTATTCGGGAATTGCGGGCTTTCCCTTGACAAATCCCAAAAATTCCCAGATTTCCCGGAATTCCAGTTTTTCCGGGATATTTTTCCCATTCATTTTCAAACTTCCACCATTTTGCCATTTTTAAACCCATTCAAAATATTCCACCTTCAACGCATTCCCCCATTCTGGAAATTTAAACTCCTTTTTTTCAAAGTTCCAAAAAATTCTGGGGTTTTCCAGAATTCCTGGTTTTCCGAAGCCCTATTTCCACCCTTTTTTCTGGCGACTACTCCTTCCACATTTTCCAAAGCACTTCAAACGTTCCACCATCAAAACTTTTCTCTTAATCAGGACAAAAAACAAATTTTTTTAAGTGGAAAAATTCCAGTTTTTCCCGAAATTCCAGGAATTCCGTAATACCATTTCTCAATTCAACATGTTACTTATTCCACATTTTTCAAAGCACTTCAACCGTTCTACCATAAAAAAACGTTCCTCTTAATCAGAACAAAAAACAAAGTTGTTTTTTTTAAACTAGAAAAATTCCAGTTTTCCCCGAAATTCACGGAATTCCGTAATACCATTTCTCCATTCAACATGTTACTCCTTCCACATTTTTCAAAGCACTGCAATCGTTCCAGCATAAAAAACTTTCCACTTAATCAGGACAAAAAACAAAGTTGTTTTTTTGACCTGGAAAAATTCCAGTTTTCCCTGAAATTCCAGGAATTCCTTAATACGACTTCTCAATTCAACATGTTACTACTTCAACATTTTTGGACCAAACAGAAAAATTCCCACACCAACCATTTCAACTCATTCAGACCATTCAAGTTTTTTTTTTACCATTTTCTAAAAAATTCCAGTTTTTCTGAAATTCCAGGAATTCCGTAATACCATTTCTCAATTCAACATGTTACTCTTTCCACATTTTTCAAAGCACTTCAACCGTTCCAGCATAAAAAACATTCATCTTAATCAGGACAAAAAACAAAGTTGTTGTTTTTTTAACTGGAAAAATTCCAGTTTTCCCCGAAATTCCAGGAATTCCTTAATACCACTTCTCAATTCAACATGTTACTACTTCAACATTTTTTGACCAATCAGAAAAATTCCCACACCAACCATTTCAACTCATTCAGACCATTCAAGTTTTTTACCATTTTCTAAAAAAAATCCAGTTTTTCTGAAATTCCAGGAATTCTTTAATACCATTTTTCAATTCAACATGTTATTCCTTTCACATTTTTCAAAGCACTTCAACCGTTCCAGCATAAAAAACTTTCCTCTTAATCAGGACAAAAAACAAAGTTTTTTTTTTTTTAAACTGGAAAAATTCCAGGAATTCCTTAATACCACTTCTCAATTCAACATGTTACTACTTCAACATTTTTTGACCAATCAGAAAAATTCCCACACCAACCATTTCAACTCATTCAGACCATTCAAGTTTTATTACCATTTTCTAAAAAAATTCCAGTTTTTCTGAAATTCCAGGAATTCTGTAATACCATTTTTCAATAAACATGTTACTCCTTTCACATTTTTCAAAGCACTTCAACCGTTCCACCATCAACAATTTCTTCTTAATCAGGACAAAAAACGAAGTTGTTTTTATGAACTTGAAAAATTCCCGTTTTCCCCGAAATTCCAGAAATGCCATAATACCACTTCTCAATTCAACATGTTACTACTTCAACATTTATTGACCAATTAGAAAAATTCCCACACCAACCATTTCAACTCATTCAGACCATTCAAGTTGTTTACTATTTTCCCAAAAATTCCCAATTTCCCCCGAAATTCCCGCTTTTCCCGAAATTCCCAATTTCTTGGGAAATTCCCATTGAAATCAATGGGACTTTTTTCCAAATTCCACAATCCCCACATTTTTCATCTGATTGAAACTGTTTCAATTTCACAATATTCATCCTGTTTGGGACTCGTGTGCTCTACTTTAACAATTGTGAAAAAAAATTCCAGGATTTCACTTCAAGTTCAGCATTTTCAAACAGACTATAGTACTGTTTTTGAGTCATTAGTACTGTGATACTATACTACTACTGGTATACCGTACAACCCTACAATATATTAAAAAAGTCAAATTAATCCAAAATTTCACGACCCCCTCCAGTACCTCTGCAGACCCCCTATGGGTCACGGACCCTTTGACAAAGACCTCTACTCTAAAGAACAGAGCCAATCAGGGGCCACGATACTGAACAGTGGTGGGTTTAGTGGACAGTACTACTCTAGTATTTTGATCCTTTTAGTTCACACAGCGATTTTTCCATGTTTCAAAATGCTTAAATTAGGACTAAAAAATAAATGGACTATTCTAAGGCATGAGGTGGTGAGAGACCACATGTCTGTGACTAGCCTCCGTCCTTCACATCCTTGTAGTCCCAGGGATTGGAACCAATGGCAACTGGAAAGTTCAGAAAAGGAGACAGGATGTTTTCTTCTCATCCAAACAGGCTTCATGACTTACTTCTCACAGACGTTTCTTGTGTTCTCTTCGATTTCCTGTCCAGCGCTCTTGTTTTCTGTTTCGTCTTGCTATTTTCCTTAATTTTTTTAGTTTGACCCCTTGGTTGCCAATCAGGCTGCTTCAGAGAGCTTTGCTTTACTCAACGTGTCACTTTGGTTCGTTTACTTGTTTTGAACATCCCTGTTTTCTATATCTGTGTTTCCCTCATTAAAGTTTTTACCTGCCCTCTCTGCAACCCGGAGTCCAGAACACCCAACAGTAAATGTAACATCACTCACTAAATAATAATATGTTTTTTCACCAATTGGAAACCACAGATCACTAGAGAGTAATACAAATAGATACAATTATCAGTGAAGATCCACAATTCAAAATGTCACCGACGTCCCACTGGGTCATTATTGTCACCGATGTCCCACTGGGTGTGAGTTTTCCTTGCCCTTATGTGGGCCTACCGAGGATGTCGTAGTGGTTTGTGCAGCCCTTTGAGACACTAGTGATTTAGGGCTATATAAGTAAACATTGATTGATTGATTGATTGACTTTTGTTATGTTTTTGCCAAGTAAAATTCAGATTATTATGAAAATATTGCCAACATTTTAAAGTTTTCTGATAAAATTGTGACTTTTGTCGAGTAAAATTACAACTTATTTCCTAAAATAGCCAAAATGTTAAGCTTTTCTTGTAAAATTGCGACTGTTGTTGAGTAAAATTCCAACTTTTATCACAATATTGAACAAATGTTCAGTTTTTCTTGTAAAATTTTGAGAACAGTCCAAGTTCATACAATTATCAGTGAAGGTCCACAATTAAAAAAAAAAAAAGATTGTTTGTTGTCTAGAGTGATTTCAAATGATTTTTTGTTATATTTTGCTGCTCGACTAGTTTCTTATAAAATTGGGAACAATTTATCATAATTTCGGTTTCTGTATTACTGCAATATTTTCTTGTAAAATTATAACTTTTTTATGTAAAATTATTACTTTTTAATGCAAAAGGGTGACATTTGTCATATAAAATTCTGACTTTTATCACAAAATTGCCCATTTTTTTGTTGATCTTGTAAAATAGTGAATTTTTTCCGATTATTCTCATAATATTGCTAACATTTTAAAGTTTTCTCATAAAACTGTGACTTTTGTCAAGTGAAATTACGACTCTCGCCAAAATGTTAAGCTTTTTTTGTTTTGTAAATATATATGTATATACAGACATACTGTACTAACTTGAAGTAAATAATGAAGATTAAAAAACACAAACAAAACATATAAAATAAAATAAAAGCAGTCTTTTTGTCGTCTACTTGTTTCTTATAAAATTGGGAATCATTTCTCATATTCTTTCTGTGTCTGTATAAGTGCAATATTTTTTGTTGTAAAATATTGACAAATGTTGACATTTGTCATATAAATTCAGACTTTTATCACCAATTTTATTTGTTGTTCTTGTAAAACAGTGAATTTTTTTGGGCAAAATTATAACTTTTGTCATCATTTTGCCAAGTAAAATTCAGATGATTATTACAATATTGCCAATATGTTAAGGTTTTGTTATCAAATTGTTAGTTTTGTTGAGTAAAATTACGACTCATTTCCTAAAATAGCTAAAATGTTAAGCTTTTCTTGTAAAATTGCGACTGTTATTGAGCAAAATTCCAACTTTTTTCATAATATTGCACAAATGTTCAGCTTTTCTAGTAAAATTTGGACTCGCGACGAGTAAAATCACGACTTTTATTATAATACTGCAACAATTCTAAGTTTTTCATGTGAAATTGTGACATTTTTCTTGAAAAAGTCCAACTCATTTTTCACAACAAGCTTTTTTTTATATGTGCATAGTATGTATATATTATTAATGTTGTAAATACAAATGTTTATGGATGTAGAAAGGGTGGTTCTTAAGAGGTAGGCGTTTTTCAGATGTCTCAAGAAGGTGACAAATACAAGAAAATGTGTGTGTGTGTGTGTGTGTGTGTGTGTGTGTGTGTGTGTGTGTGCTTGCTTCAGAGAACTTTGCTTCACTCAACATTTCACTTTGGTTTGTTTACTTGTTCTGAACTTCCCTGTTTTCTATACCTGTGTTTCCCTAATTAAAGCTTATACCTGCCCTCTCCGCACCCCGGGGTCCAGAACACCCAACAGAAAATGTAACATCACGCACTAAATAAAAATATTTGTTTCTTCACCAATGGGAAACCACAGATCATTCGAGAACAATCCAAATAGATACAATTATCAGTGAAGTGATATCAAATTATTTTGCTGCCAGAACAAATAGAAGACCATCTATCTGACTTGGTCCATCTTTGTCGACGTACTTTGTTTGTCACCTCCACCAGGGGACTTATACACGCTAGTGAAAATGGCCTCAAACTGCCATTAGGCCGCCATGATGCAACGACAATGAGAATATATCATTGAAATGGCCCCAGAAGTATTCTATTATGAGAGCAGCGGTGGACTTGCATGGACGCGAGATATGCAATTTGTAGTCGTGAATAGCAGATGAGGCCCCCCCCCCACCCCCAACCACACCCCCCCACCACACACACACACACACACACACACACACACACACACACACACACACACACACACACACACACGCACGCACGCACGCACACATTTCACATTGGCAGGCACCTGACAGCATGACTGAATGATGACGCTTATACTCGTTATGAGCACATATAAAATTGGAGAAAATGTATGATGATTGCATTCTCTCCGTCTATTTTGATTATTGTGTTGCATTGAGGCAAAAGACCAAAGCTTTTAATGAAAGCGAAACTATAAATAAATTGGAATCCTGACCATATTAGCCAGTATTTAGTCAACTTAATAGTGATTAAATTCCTCTAATTTAAAGTTCAAGAGGCAATGATTGTCACACACACACCTGTTAAGGTCTTGGTCAAGCGGGGGTGAAACCAGGATGCAGAGACGGGAGACAAGGTAGAATTACAAAAATGAAAAAATTTTATTTGACAAAAAGGGATAACTAAGGGCGATGGGGCAGAAGCGCACACCATGAAAATTGGACAAAAGAGGTTCCTCAGAGGTCGGTTGGAGAAAGCGCCAGGGCACACTGAGTAGGGTAAGAGTCCAAAAAAAGTAATCCTTTTACCTCAGGGGGACTAGGAGATAAACACACAGGAGGTTAGGGAATTAAGGACAAAGTAGCGAAAACATACCAGGTCTGGTGAAGCAGGTGCATGAACGACAGGAGTACTGGAGACAATAACCGGCGAGGCCAAGCTGACAGTGACGAGCCTAAATACTGGTGGGCTAATTGCGAGCAGGTGTGCCTCAAGGTCCGCCCCTCGCCGAGGACAAATTACTAGAAGCACAGGTACAGACAAAGGAGAAGGCAGGAAAACACTAAAAACACAACACACACCGGGTGTGGTGAAATTATCCTCTGCATTTGACCCATCACCCTTGATCACCCCCTGGGAGGTGAGGGGAGCAGTGGGCTGCAGCGGTGGCCACGCCCGGGAATAATTTTTTGTAGAGATGTCCGATAATATCGGACTGCAGATATTATCGGCCGATAAAAGCTTTTAAATGTAATATCGGAAATTATCGGTTTCAAAAAGTAAAATGTATAACTTTTTAAAACGACGCTGTACTGAGTGGTACACGGACGTAGGGAGAAGTACAGAGCGCCAATAATACCTTTTCTCATGATATATACGGCTTTTCACACACACACAAGCGAATGCAAGGCATAATTGGTCAACAGCCATACAGGTCACACTGAGGGTGGCAGTATAAACAACTTAAACACTGTTACAAATATGCAAACCCACACCAAACAAGAATGACAAACACATTTCGGGGGAACATCTGCACCGTAACACTACATAAATACAGCAGAACAAATACCCAGAAGCCCTTGCAGCACTAACTCTTCCGGGCTGCTACAATATACACCCCCCCACCTCAACCTCCTCATGTTCTCTCAGGGAGTCTTTGGTATGACTCGGTTAAACGCAAAACCTCGAGATCTCAGGCCGGACTCTCTAACCCCTAGGCCACTGAGCAGGGGTGCCCACTCTTTTGCTGCAGGCGAGCTACTAATTAATTGACCAAGTCAAGGGGATCTGAATTTACTGAATTATACTGAATTATATTTATATAGCACTTTTCTCTAGTGACTCAAAGCGCTTTTACATGGTGAAACCCAATATCTAAGTTACATTAAACCAGTGTGGGTGGCACTGGGAGCAGGTGGGTAAAGTGCCTTGCCCAAGGACACAACGGCAGTGACTCGGTTGGCGGAAGCGGGGATCGAACCTGGAACGCTCAAGTTACCGACATGGCCACTCTATCATTGGAGCTATACCACCGCTATCTATTAACAGTATATAATTTATATTGATTTATTTATGAGAGAGAGGCTTTTGTTCACAAGTTAAAGGTGTTTAAAGATAATACAAGCATATGTAACACATATAGATTCCTTTCTTTCATAAAAACAAGAATATAAATTGGTGTATTAACTTATTCTGATTACTTGCATTGATTGGAATCAGACAGTAAATGCCCCCCTCTACTTCAAAAACGGCTCACCCCCAAATTCTCCTCACAACACCTCCGCCTCGGACAGGCTAACCTCCTCCAACCTCCGAGGACAAAGCTACAAACAATGGTCTATGGAACGCTCTCCCCGACCACTTTAGGGCACCACAGACTGTGAATGCTGGTAAAAAAGGCTTAAAAACCCTTCTTTTAAAAAAAAGAAATAAAGTAACTAGTAACTGTAACTAGTTACTGGTTTTCAGTAACTATCCCAACACTGTAAATATTTCAGTCTATTGAAATTCAGTGGCGATAATTCAGTATCATGCTTGGATACTGTACACTACCTTTTGCACTATATTCATTCAAATAAATGAGAGAAAAAAAGAAATTAAGAAACTATTTGAAATGCTGAAAGCATTCCCTCTGGCGAGACAATGTCCCCAACATGACAAATTGTGCAAGGGGACGGACTAATGACGCCGCCGCGTGTCCTCTGTGCTACGACAGGGGCTCACTTGATGTGACACCCGCCTGAATATTGGATGAATGGAAAGTGACGAGGGAATAATGATGAGAGGGAACACAGGATGGGGTCAGCTGGCTCCCATCGAGCGATTTTGTCAGCAGGCGGAGGACACAGTTGTTACATAAGAGATGAGGAGGACACGGTCTTACTGTCCTCTGCGTCCAGGATGCATGCACAGGTCCTGTGTCCGCCAGGCAATATCAGCCTGGCTTCATGACAACTGCGAGGACGGCGGACGAGCAGCTGGGATGGAAACGCTCCCATCCTGCTACTCGGGGATGGGGGGGTCGGAACAAGGAAAGTGGGGTAGGGGTGCGTTTGGGAAGGGATGTTGGGATGGGGGGGGTGGGGGGGGGGGGGGGAGCACCGAGCGAGGAGGAGATTCAATTAAACTACACAGGGAATGAATGCATTTTTAATCACGGCGCTCCGTTTCCTGTCGTGACACTCACACGCTTTGTGTATCTGTGTGTGTTCTTGTATTTCTACCCTCCTTGAGGCACCCACAAGGAAAAGTACCTTCCATATGAGGACTAGTGAACAAGTTCGAACCCAAATCATGGTCACCAATACGGAAAAACGTTGTTTTTAACAGAAAGCCGAATACTAGAATCCGTGAACATTGCTCCAAAGTCGTGATTTTGTTGTTATTGTTGTTGTTTTAAAGGCCTACAGAAATGAGATTTTCTTATTTAAACGGGGATAGCAGGTCCATTCTGTGTGTCATACTTGATCATGTCGCGACATTGCCATATTTTTGCTGAAAGGATTTAGTAAGGAACATCCACGATAAAGTTTGCAACTTTTGATTGCTAACAGAAAAGCCCTGCCTCTACCGGAAGTCGCAGACGATGACGTCACATGTTGATGGCTCCTCACATCTTCACATTGATTTTAATGGGAGCCTCCAACAAAAACAGCTATTCGGACCGAGAAAACGACAATTTCCCCATTAATTTGAGAGAGGAAGATAGATTTGTGTTTGAGGATATTGATAGCGACGGACTAGAAAAAAAATAAAAATAAAATAAAAAAGTTAAAAAAAGTAAAAACGCGATTGCATTGGGACGGATTCAGATGTTTTTAGACACATTTACTAGGATAATTCTGGGAAATCCCTTATCTTTCTATTGTGTTGCTAGTGTTTTAGTGAGTTTAACAGTACCTGATAGTCGGAGGTGTGTCTCCACGGGTGTCTTGACGCCAGTGTCTCAGGGAAGTCGACGGCAGCTTTATGGGCGCCACAAGCTAAGCTGATCTCCGGTTAGAAGCGACTTTTTACCACAATTTTCTAACCGAAACCTTCTGGTTTACATTCGGTCGGGATCCATGTTTGCTAAAGCTTCCCAACTCCATCTTTCTACTTTGACTTCTCCAATATTAATTGAACAAATTGCAAAAAATTCAGCAACACAGATCTCCAAAATACTGTGTAATTATGCTGTTAAAGCAGACGACTTTTAGCTGTGTGTGTGTGTTCAGCGCTCATATTTCCTAACAGCCCGTGACGTCAAGCGTACACGTCATCATTACGCGACGTTTTCAAGAAGAAACTCGCGGGAAATTTAAAATTGCAATTTAGTAAACTAAAAAGGCCGTATTGGCATGTGTTGCAATGTTAATATTTCATCATTGATATATAAACTATCAGACTGCGTGGTGGGTAGTAGTGGGTTTCAGTAGGCCTTTAATGTGCATATAAAACCCAGGTCTGCCAATCCAGAGGTACCAGAGGTTCCTCTCTTTAAGAAGGGGAACAGAAGTTTGTGTTCCAACTATAGTTTCTGTTTCTGTATTACTGCAATATTTTCCATAAAAGTATTATTCTTTTAATGTAAAATTATTACTTTTTAATGCAAATCAGTGACATTTGTCATACAAAATTCTGGCTTTTATCACAATATTGCCAATTTTTTTGTTGTTCTTGTAAAATAGTGACATTTTTTGGGAAAAATCACAACTTTTGCCATAATTTTGCCAAGTAAAATTCCGATTATTATCATAATATTACCAATGTGTAAAAGTTTGGTTTTAAAACTGTGGCTTTTGCCAAGTGAAATTACGACTCTTGCCAAAATGTAAAGCTTTTCTTATAAATATGCGATAGTTGTTGAGCAAAACTCCAACTTTTATCATAATATTGCACAAATGTTCAGTTTTTCTTGTCAACTTTTGACTTGCGTTGAGTAAAGTCAGGACTTTTAACAAAGTTTTTGTTATATTTTGCTGCGCGATTTGTTTCTTATAGTATTGGGAACAATTTCCCATATTCTTTCTGTTTCTGTAATATTGCAATATTTTCTGTAAAATTATTACTTTTTAATGCAAAACGGTGACATTTGTCATAAAAAATTCTGACATTTATCACAATATTTCCCTTTTTTTTTTGTTCTTGTAAAATAGTGACATTTTTTCGAGTAAAATGATGACTTTTGTCATAATTTTGCCAAGAAAATGTCTGATTATTATTATTATAATATTGGCAACATTTTTAAGTTTTCTTATGAAATTGTGACTTTTGTGGAGTAAAATTACGAATTTTTTCATAAAATTGCCAAAATGTTAAGCTTTTCTGGTAAAATTGCGACTGTTGTTGAGCAAAACTCCAACTTTTATCATAATATTGCACAAATGTTCAGTTTTTCTTGTCAACTTTTGACTCGCGTCGAGTAAAGTCACGACTTTTACATTTTTTTGTTATATTTTGCTGCACGACTTGTTTCTTATAATATTGGGAACAATTTCCCATATTCTTTCTGTTTCTGTAATATTGCAATATTTTCCATAAAATTATTACTTTTTAATGCAAAACGGTGACATTTGTCATAAAAAAATCTGACATTTATCACAACATTGCCCATTTTTTGTTGTTCTTGTAAAAAAGTGAAAATTTTTTGGTAAAATGATGACTTTTGTCATAATTTTGCCAAGAATATTTCTGATAATTATTATTAAAATATTGGCAACATTTTAAAGTTTTCTTATAAAATTGTGACTTTTGTCGAGTAAAATTACGACTGTTTTCATAAAATCGCCAAAATGTTAAGCTTTTCTTGTAAAATTGCGACTGTTGTGGAGCAAAACTCCAAATTGTATCATAATATTGCACAAATGTTCAGTTTTTCTTGTCAACTTTTGACTTGCGTTGAGTAAAGTCACGAATTTTAAATTAGTTTTTTGTTATATTTTGCTGCACGACTTGTTTCTTATAATATTGGGAACAATTTCCAAAATTCTTTCTGTTTCTGTAATATTGCAATATTTTCCATAAATGTATTACTTTTGAATGCAAAACGGTGACATTTGTCATAAAAAATTCTGACATTAATTACAACATTGCCCATTTTTTGTTGTTCTTGCAAAATAGTGAAATTTTTTTGGTAAAATGATGACTTTTGTTATAATTTTGTCAATATTTCTGATGTTTATTATTAAAATATTGGCAACATTTTGAAGTTTTCTTATAAAATTGTGACTTTTGTCGAGTAAAATTAGGACTGTTTTCATAAAATTACCAAAATGTTAAGCTTTTCTTGTAAAATTGTGACTCTTGTTGAGCAAAACTCCAACTTTTATTATAATATTGCACAAATGTTCATTTTTCTTTGTCAACTTTTGACTTGTGTTGAGTAAAGTCACGACTTTTAATTTTTGTTGTTGTTGTTGTTATATTTTGCTACACGACTTGTTTCTTATAATATTGGGAACAATTTCCCATATTCTTTCTGTTTCTGTAATATTGCAATATTTTCCGTAAAATTATTACTTTTTAATGCAAAACGGTGAGATTTGTCATAAAAAATTCTGACATTTATCACAATATTGCCCATTTTTTGTCGTTCTTGTAAAATAGTGAAATTTTTTTGAGTAAAACGATGACTTTTGTCATAATTTTGGCAAGAAAAATTCAGATTTTTATTATTATAATATTGGCAACATTTTAAAGTTTTCTTATAAAATTGTGACTTTTTCGAGTAAAATTACGAAAGTTTTCATAAAATTGCAAAATGTTAAGCTTTTCTTGTAAAATTGCGACTGTTGTTGAGCAAAACTCCAACTTTTATCATAATATTGCACAAATATTCAGTTTTTCTTGTCAACTTTTGACTTGCGTCGAGTAAAGTCACGACTTAAAAAATTTTTTTTGTTATATTTTGCTGCACGACTTGTTTCTTATAATATTGGGATTAATTTCCCATATTCTTTTTGTTTCTGTAATATTGCAATATTTTCTGTAAAATTATTACTTTTTAATGCAAAACGGTGACATTGTCATAAAAAATTCTGACATTTATCACAATATTGCCCATTTTTTGTTGTTCTTTTGAAATTGTGACATTTTTTGACTAAAATTATGACTTTTGTTATAATTTTGCCAAGACAATTTCTGATTATTATTATTATAATATTGGCAGCATTTTTAAGTTTTCTTATAAAATTGTGACTTTTTTCGAGTAAAATTACGACTGTTTTCATAAAATTGCCAAAATGTTAAGCTTTTCTTGTAAAATTGTGACTCTTGTTGAGCAAAACTCCAAAACTTATCATAATATTGCACAAATGTTCAGTTTTTCTTGTCAACTTTTGACTTGCGTCGAGTAAAGTCACCACTTTTAAAAAATGTTTTGTTATATTTTGCTGCACGACTTATCTCTTATAATATTGGGAACAATTTCCCATATTCTTTCTGTTTCTGTAATATTGCAGTATTTTCCGTAAAATTATTTTTTTCATGTAAAATTATTACTTTTTAATGCAAAACGGCAAATTTTATTTTACTTGTCATACAAAGTTCTGACTTTTATCTTGATATTGCCCATTTGTTCTGTTGTTATTGTAAAATAGTGACATTTTTGGGTTAAAATGATGACTTCTGTCATCATTTTGCCAAGTAAAATTCCGATTATTGTTATAATATTGCCAACTTTTAAAAATGTTCTTACAAAACTGTGACTTTTTTCGAGTAAAATTACGACTGTTTTCATAAAATTGCCAAAATGTTAAGCTTTTCTTGTGAAATTGCAACTGTTATTGACCAAAATTCCAACTTTTATCGCAATATTGCACAAATGTTCAGTTTTTCTTGTCAACTTTTGACTTGCTTTGTGTAAAGTCACCACTTTTGTTATAATACTGCCACAATTTGAGTTTTTCTTGTGAACTCATGACATTTTTCTTGTGAAATTCCAACTCATTTTTCACACCCAGCTTTTTTTATATTTGCATAGAATGTATTTATTATTAATGTTGTAAATATCAATGTTTATGTATGTAGAAAGGGGGGTCCTAATGAGGTAGACATTTTTTGGAGGTCTCATTTTCTTGTGACAAAAACGTGCGCAAAATGTGTGTGTGCGTGTATGTGTGTGTGTGTGTGCATGTGTGTGTCCTGCAACACACCATATTTGGCTGGATCTGAGGTGTGCATGCCAAGCACAGACATTTTACAGGATCCAATTAGCACATCATTTGACTCATGTGTTGAAAAACAATCTGCATGGAAATGAAGCCAGTAGGAAGTGTTGGGAACTATCCTGCCTCCACAGCATGAATAGACTTACAAAGCCCCCCCCCCCGCCCCACTCCCTTGGGCAGGGTATTAGTTTATGTTACATTCCGTGGATCCTTTCTGTTTCTTTTGTGATCACTCTCTTTGGAATCGATGTCGGCAACAAGCTTCCAATGCATGACTCGCCTTGAGTCGTCTTACATTTACATAGAAACATAAAAAAAGAGAGAGAGAAAGTGTTGGCCTGAAAAAGCCCACTACAATGATTCTAGTGTATTTCCTGACCCACTTTCGATGTGCGGAGATTGTACAGGAGGGTTCATTTCCTGGAATCCTCTTAGCCTCACTGAATCATTCATGTGCACTCCACACGCTCGCCCCGATGCTAATTAAAATAGTTGTGCGCTCGCTGGGTAAAGAAGACAGTCATTATCCTAATGACCAGTTATATGCAATTACTGCCTTCCGAATTCTCCACACCTTGCTTGACTGCACACCCAAAACAATAATACAGCTGAATGGACTACAGTGGATGATTATACGCCCCCTTAAATGTGACAATTTGACCAATGTATTCCAGCACAATCCACTTCCCTAAGTCAACTTATTCTTGTAAATTGTCTTAAACAACAGAGGCGGAGCCAACGGGCCGACGGCAGGGCAGGGCACAATTTAAATCTCCTCTCGCACTGTATAAAAGGGCAGAGTCCGTAAACGCCGGGGGGAGAGACGGAGAGAGAAAGAGCCAGAAGGAAGCGGATGCTGAACTAGAGCTAGAGAGAACCACAGGAAGACGACAATGCACGCGACTGAAAAGGTGGAGCGGCAGAGGATGCAGGACACGGCAACCCTCAGAGACTTTTTATTATTGAAAAATAAAAGAAAGTCTAACCTGCGCCACAATGTCCTTCCTAGGTGGGCATGAGAACCCGCACGACCGCAAGAGGCTGTCACACTCTTATTTTAAAAATTGTGTACACTACTGAATTGGGGTCTTATGGCCACATATGTGGATACTTATACTGCATCTGGTGGTGTCAGAAGAGTATAACATACAATGGAATTTTGGAAAAAAAAAGTGTAAAAATAAAAATGTACCTGTCACTACACATGAAGTACACATTTGTGTACTTATGGACTAAGTACATCATATCAAAGATGATTTATTTTTATTTTTATTCTAATTAGGGTCCAATAAGCCCAAATAGCAAATAGAAATAAAATAAGCATGTAAACAAACAGCTCGGGCCTTAAGAGGTTGAAGCACCACTGTGTGTGTGTGTGTGTGTGTGTGTGTGTGTGGTGAGCAATCACGCGGTAAAAGGCTGGGTTGATTTGAATATTCATTATTGGAAAGTTGCCATCTCGCCCCCTGTTTTGCAGCATCCATCCGCAATTAGTGAAATTAATAAATAAGCGGCATAATTAAGCTTGCTGAGAAGAAATGTAGAAGAGGAAAGGTTTTTTTTTACCCCCCATGGAACCCCTGCGGGGCATGAATAATGAAGTGATTTAGTCTAAAACAATTTTATTCATCACTTCATTCCAATTTGCGGTGAAAATGCTGACATCGAATGACCGTGACCTTTGATCCCTCAGACGGCACTGTATCAAAAACTGACATCAATCTCTAAAGGATATCACCGCATGGGCTCAGGAACATTTCAGAAAACCACTGTCACTAAATACAGTTTGTCGCTACATCTGTAAGTGCAAGTTAAAGCTCTACTATGCAAAGTGAAAGCCATTCATCAACAACATCCAGAAACGCCGCCGGCCTCTCTGGGTCCGAGATCATCTAAGATGGACTGATGCAAAGTGGAAAAGTGTTCCGTGGTCTGACGAGTCCACATTTCAAATTGTTTTTTGGAAAAATTTGACATTGTGTCACCTGGACCAAAGGGGAAGCAAACCATCCAGACTGTTATCGACGCACAATTCAAAAGCCAGTATCTGTGATGTTATGGGGGTGCATTAGTGCCCAAGGCATGGGTAACTTACAAATCTTTGAAGGCACCATTAATGCTGAACTGTACATACAGGTTTTGGATTAACATATGCTGCCATCCAAGCGCTGTCTTTTTCATGGACGCCCCTGCTTATTTCAGCAAGACAATGCCAAGCCACATTCAGCACGTGTTACAACAGCGTGGCTTCATAAAAAAAGAGTGCGGGTACTTTCCTGGCCCACCTGCAATCCAGACCTGTCTCCCATCGAGAATGTGTGGCGCTTTATGAAGCGTAAAATACGACAGTCGAGACCCCAGACTGTGGAACAACTAAAGCTCTACATAAAACAAGAATGGGAAATAATTCCACTTCCAAAGCTGCAACTATTAGTCTCCTCAGTTCCCAAACCTATATTGAGTGTTGTTAAAAGAAAAGGTGATGTAACACTGTGGTGAACATGCCCTTTCCCAACTACTTTGGCCCGTGTTACAGCCATGAAATTGTAAGTTAATTATTATTTGCAAAAAAAAAAGGTTATGAGTTTGAACATCAAATATCTTGTCTTTGTAGCATATTCAACTGAATATGGGTTGAAAAGGATTTGAAAATCATTGTATTCCGTTTATATTTACATCTAACACAATTTCCCAACTCATATGGAAACGGGGTTTGTAAGTATTATCAGTACACACACGTAGGTCTACTTTAATGTTCCCCATGTTTGCACTTTTAAACAATGTTTGAGGGAAAGAGGAGGGTATTGAACAAAGTGGACAGCATCCATATTAGTGTGTCCATCCATGCTGAGGCCTTCCAAGTCTAGAGACAGAATGTTTGTCAGTTTTCATGGGAACATCCATCGTAAACCAGAGAAGTCATCTGCCTCTTAAATAAGCGTCAGGGGAAAGGGACCATGAAAGTCTTGTACTTGTTCCTTATTTCATCTTGTCTTCTTGTATTTATTCCCACTGGGGTGATTCATAGAAAACATGAGACCAATGGAGAAGGGGGGCGAAAAGCTTATATTTCCGTTAAATCCTGAGTAAACATTCTTAAAGTCGCCCCCAGGAGCGACAATTTTCCCTGCGGGTCACTTCTGACATAGTTCATCCAGAAAATATCACTTTTTCCACACGTTTGTATATTACAGTGGGATAAAAAACATTTTTGTCCTCAAAATTCTACAGACAATACCCCATTTTTTTTCGTTTTTTTTGCGAATGTATTAAAATTCAAAGAAGTAAAAAAATCACATTGTTACTTTGTTGATGCACCTTCGGCAGCACTTACAGCCTCGAGTCTTTTTGAATACAATGCAACTACAGATGTCCGCTAATAGCCTTTTTGTCGATATCCGATGTTCCGATATGGTCCAACTCTTAATTACCAATTCTGATATCAACCGATACCGATGTATACGGTCGTGGAATTAACACATTATTATGCATAATTCTTTTGTGATGCCCCGCTAGATGCATTCAACAATGTAACAAGGTTTTCCAAAATAAGAGAACAACTTCAACTCAAATTATGGAAAAAAGTGCCAACATGGCACTGCCATGTTCTTTATTGAAGTCACAAAGTGCATTTTTTTTTTTTTTTAACGTGCCTCAAAACAACAGCTTGGAATTTGGGTCATGCTCTCCCTGAGATAATCCAGATACCCACTACAACTATGGGAAATACTATACTTTGACCTTCACAAAGTCTAAGTCTAAGAAAGTGCATTATTATTATTATTTTTTAAACATGCCTCAAAACAACAGCTACAAAAACAATGAAGGCACACAGCTTCTGTCCAGAGAAAATACTAGAGTAATAAAGTAAACAATAACATAGTCCTCATTTAGTGCAAGGCTGCCTGGTATACTGTATAACAGGGAATTATAATCTGCCCTGCTCTAATATATTTGTATGAGTAACACAAATGTTCTGCAATCTAGTGGTGAGTGCTTGAAATGGCCTACCAGTCAGCCAGAGCTTCTGAAATGCTGCGTTGAGACAGAGCAGCTCCGCTCACTGCAAGCTGCAAAGTGTGCACCATGCAGGGTAGACTAGCAACACCAAACCCCACCGTAACTTTTGCCATATTGCGTGCCTTGCCCCTTACCACAATGTGAGCTTTCGCCCTTGGGTGGTTTTTGTTGTATTTTTGTATTTTCTCGGCGGAGTCTTTAAGCAAGAACTGTGTGGTACTACTTTTTTTCGTTGTTTGCTTTTCATTCATCTTCCTCTTGTATTCAATGTGTATCTCCTTATGATTTTTGAAGAGGTGGGAGATCAAATTGGTCGTTTTGGTTCCTCCTCGCATAACCAACTTCTTGCAGTCGTTGCAAATTGCCAGTTTTTTATCCGTCAGAAACACTTTAAAATAATCCCAAACCATAGACATGCTGTCGTTAGTCAGTCACCGAGTGAGCTGGCTTGTTAGCCACGGCTACAGCACCGGCAACAACACACTCTTGTTGTTGTTATGCCGCACTCGCGGCGGTTTGATGAGGTCATCAAGCGTTGCCAGTAAACCTCTCATGCTGCAGTCGTCAACTCCTGTGTTGTGTATGGGAGAGGGGAGAGGGGAGAGGGGAGAGGGGTGAGGGGAGAGGGGAGAGGGATGAGGGGAGAGGGGTGAGGGGAGAGGGGAGAGGGGAGAGGGGAGAGGGGAGAGGGGAGAGGGGAGAGGGGAGAGGCGAGAGGGGAGAGGGGAGAGGGTACAAGGGAGAGGGGACGGGCTGCTGACTGGTTTTCTATCATTTTTTTCCCGGATATGTACCGCTCCGTACAATGGTGTTTTAAAAAGTCATTCATTTTACTTTTTGAAACCGATACCGATAATATCCGATATTACATTTTAAAGCATTTATCGGTCGATTATATCGGCCGGCCGATATTTTTGTACATCTCTAAATGCAATTAGTTTGGCACACCCATCTTTGGGAGTGTGACCCATTCTTTTTCTCTTTCAAGCTCCATCAGGTTGGATGGGAAGCGCTGGTTTTCATCCCGGATGTTAGTCAGTTAGTGAGTTAGTTTAGTCTTTATTTGAAAGGACAATGCATTCCCACCATGAGTTGGTGCAGTAAATGTCACAGTATGAAAGTAAGACCCGTCCAAAACATCAGGTGTTAAGCTTGTTAACGCCCAAAAACCTGGCAAACGCCCTTTTTCGCAGCAAAGTTGAGACCGATCAAAACTGACGGTGTGGGCGAGTCGACTTTGCAAGGCTGCCGGTTTTCATAAGGCGTATTGCATGTTTGGTTTAGAAGTTATGCTTGGAATATTTTTTTCTTGCTTTATTACTAGACATTTTGCATGTTTGGTTTAGGAATTATGCTCGAACATTTTTTTATTGCTTCCTGATCATTATCTCAGGACTCTAAGAACATTATTGTCGTAATGAGTAAAAAATGAGTTTTTGTGTTTGCAAACCTCACAAAAGCACATGTTTCTAGTAAAACTCACAAAGATACATAAATACAGGCATTATCAGACATTGTGCATATTTGGTTTAGGAGTTATGCTTGAAAAAAGTTTCTATTGATTCAAACCCATTTTCACAGAATTCTAAGAACATTACTGTCATATTGAGTACAAAAACTAATAGTTGTTTTTGCAAACCTCAAAAAAGCACATATTTCTAGTAAAAATAACAAATATACATTAATACATGCATTTTTAGACATTTTGCATGTTTGGTTTAGGAGTTATGCTTGAAAAATAATTCTGTTGATTCAAAACCATTTCACTGAATTCTAAGACATTACTGTCATATTGTGTAAAAAATGAATTGTTGTGTTTGCAAACCTTATAAAAGCACATGTTTCCTGTAAAACTCACAAAGATACATGAATACATGCATTATTAGACATATTGCATGTTTGGTTTAGGAGTTATGCTTGAACATTTTTTATTGCTTCCAAAGCATTATCTCAGGATTCTAAGAACATTACTGTCGTAAGTAGTAAAAACTAATTTTTGTGTTTGCGAACCTTAAAAAAGCACATGTTTCTAGTAAAAATCACAAAGATACATTAACACATGCATTTTTAGACACTTTGCATGTTTGTTTTAGGAGTTATGCTTGAACATTTTTTTATTGCTTCCAAAGCATTATCTCAGGATTCTAAGAACATTACTGTCGTAATGAGTCAAAACAAATTTTTGTGTTAGGAGTTATTTTTCTTTTGATTCAAACCCATTTTCACAGAATTCTAAGAACATTACTGTCATCTTGTATAAAAAACTAATTGTGTTTGCAAACCTTACAAAAGCACATGTTTCTAGTAAAACTCCCAAAAATATACTAATACAGGCATTATTAGACATTTTGCATGTTTGGTTTAGGAGTTATGCTTGAACATTTTTTTATTGCTTCCAAAGCATTATCTCAGGATTCTAAGAACATTACTGTCGTAATGAGTCAAAACAAATTTTTGTGTTTGCGAACCTTAAAAAAGCACGTTTCTAGTAAAAATCACAAAGATACATTAACACATGCATTTTTAGACATTTTGCATGTTTGGTTTAGGAGTTATGCTTGAACATTGTTGTATTGCTTCAAAAACATCTCAGGATTCAAGTAACATTACTGTCATATTGAATAAAACACTAATTGTTGTGTTTGCAAACCTCACAAAAACACATGTTTCTAGTAAAACTCACAAAGATACATTAATACATGCATTTTTAGACAATTTGCATGTTTGTTTTAGGAGTTATGCTTGAAACATTTTTCTTTTGATTCAAACCCATTTTCACAGAATTCTAAGAACATTACTGTCATCTTGTGTAAAAAACTAATTGTGTTTGCAAACCTTACAAAAGCGCATGTTTCTAGTAAAACTCCCAAAAATATACTAATACAGGCATTATTAGACATTTTGCATATTTGGTTTAGGAGTTAGGCTTGAACATTGTTTTATTGCTTCAAAAACATTATATCAGGATTCTAATAACATTACAGTCATATTCAGTAAAACACTAATTGTTGTGTTTGCAAACCTTACAAAAGCACATGTTTCTAGTAAAACTCACAAAATTACATTAATACATGCATTTTTAGACATTTTGCATGTTTGGTTTAGGAGTTATGCTTGAACATTTTTTTATTGCTTCCAAAGCATTATCTCAGGATTCTAAGAACATTACTGCCGTAATGAGTAAAAATGAATTGTTGTGTTTGCAAACCTTAAGAAAGCACATGTTTCTAGTAAAACTCACAAAATTACATTAATACATGCATTTTTAGACATTTTGCATGTTTGGTTAAGGAGTTATGCTTGAAAAAAATTTCTATTGATTCAAACCCATTTTCACAGAATTCTAAGAACATTACTGTCATATTGAGTAAAAAACTAATTGTTGTGTTGGCAAACCTTACAAAAGCACATGTTTCTAGTTAAACTCACAAAGAAAGATGAATACATGCATTTTTAGACATTTTGCATGTTTGGTTTAGGAGTTATCCTTTTATTGCTTCAAACGCATTATCTCAGGATTCTAAGAAGAGATACGTTCTGCACCAGATTATAACTAAATAGCTCATTTCCATCTGCAGTCTCTGGTCACCTAAATTAAAAAATGTACATAAACATGCAATAAAATTATACACTAGCATGTGATCAAACTAAGAACAGTCATACAATGTCCTCTCATTACAACCACACCTCACCTTTACATCACCACACATAGACAATACATGCTTTTGTTCACATCGCTGTACATTGCTGCATTCATATTTCCCTCTATCCTTTTTACATTGTGCTATGGGGTATTTTGAGAAACACCATTTGTTTCCCCCTCAGTTTGGAATAAAACTAACATAACACAATGTGGGAAAAGTGAAGCGCTGCGACTACTTTCTGAATGCACTGAAATCGCCACATTGTTTCTGCACTAATTAACGAGAGCGCATCTGGAGGAGACACAAGCATATGCTGGCCTCTGGTCTCTGACTGGAATTATGCAGCGAGAGGTCAGCACGGAGACATCATGCACAGAGTCAAATAAGATGTTTTAAAGCAGGGGCGCCCACACTTTTTCAGCAGGCGAGCTACTTTTCAATTGACCAAGTGGAGCAGATCTACCTCATTCATATGTATCATGTATATGTATTTACAAACCCCGTTCCCATATGAGTTGGGAAATTGTGTTAGATGTAAATATAAACGGAATACAATTATTTGCAAATCATTTTCAACCCATATTCAGTTGAATATGCTACAAAGACAACATATTTGATGTTCAAACTGATAAACTTTTGTTGTTGTTGCAAATAATCATTAAGTTTAGAATTTGATGCCAGCAACACGTGACAAAGAAGTTGGGAAAGGTGGAAATAAATACTGATAAAGTTGAAGAATGCACATCAAACTCTTATTTAGAACATCCCATGGGTGTGCATGCTAATTGGGAACAGGTGGGTGCCATGATTGTGTATAAAAACAGCTTCCTAAAAATGCTCAGTCTTTCACAAGAAAGGATGTGGCGAGGTACACCCCTTTGTCCACAACTGCGTGAGCAAATAGTCAAACAGTTTAAGAACAACGTTTCTCAAAGTGCAATTGCAAGAAATTTAGGGATTTCAACATCTACGGTTTATAATATCATCAAAAGGTTCAGAGAATCTAGAGAAATCACTCCACGTAAGCGGCATGGCTGGAAAGCAACATTGAATGACCGTGACCTTCGATCCCTCAGACAACACTGTATCAAAAACCGACATCAATCTCTAAAGGATATCACCACATGGGCTCAGGAACGCTTCAGAAAACCACTGTCACTAAATACAGTTCGTTGCTACATCTGTAAGTGCAAGTTAAAGCTCTGCTATGCAAAGCGAAAGCCATTTATCAACAACATCCAGAAACGCCGCCGGCTTCTCTGGGCCCGAGATCATCTAATATGGACTGATGCAAAGTGGAAAAGTGTTCTGTGGTCTGACAAGTCCACATTTCAAATTGTTTTTGGAAATATTCGACATCGTGTCATCCGGACCAAAGGGGAAGCGAACTTCTAAGGGAGGAGAAAAAAAAAAGTCCTCTTTTCTGTCCAATACCACATGAAAGTGGTTGCTTTTTGCCATTTGTCCAGCATCCGTACTCAATTTTATACACTTTACAAGAAATAGATTGGCGGCAAACTCCGTAGCGTGCTAGCTTCTGAGACTCTTATATATACCGTATGCATACTGTAAATATTATTGTGGAGGGAGAGTGTGATCAGCGTGCTTGCATGAGCAAAGGTCGCCGCCTCTGTCAATAGTGTGTAGAAGTGGCTGGTTGAATCAGCTCTGCTCTTTTAATGTCTTTAATGTTTGTGTTCTTTGATGTTTCCCTCTTACACACATGCCCCCCCCTTGGCTTCAGTCTGGAGACTCTCTCTTGGGGTCCAGGCTTAAACGGTTTTTCTTTTTTTTCTCACCCCCAGTGAAGAAGTTAGTAGACCCCATCAGCGATCCTGTTCTGTCTCCCTGTAATGTTTGTCTGCTCTTGAATGGGATTGTGCCCAAAATCTTAATTTTCCCTTTGGGGATTATTAAAGTATTTCCGATTCTGATGTCTGATTTTAGTCTACTTTATACCTTTTGTTTTCACCCTCTTTGTAGGCCCTTGTGTGCATAATCCTTTCCATCCTTACCCGTTCTATCCTTTGTAATTGAGCTACTGTGTGGAACAATTTCCTTTGTGGATCAATAATGTTTGTCTAAGTGTAAGAGTAAGTCTTATTTTGTCAGCACAGGTAGGTTGAATCAGTGCTTTTAGTGTGAACGTAGGAACTGTGCAGTCGGTCTTTAGGTACGGCGCGAGAGTCTGTTGAAGTAAAAAGTGTTTCTCGCCTTCCTGTCGGTCATTTTTTCTTAATAAATAGCTGGCAGCAGCCAGCGTCGTCTCGCAAGACTCCCGGGTGACGTGAATGTCAATAAATTGACGTCATAGTGAAGATTGATGATCGATCATTTTTAGGTTTATTTTTTTCATGCTTGGCTGGCGATGGACTGACACACCCTCTGTAGCTCGCCATCAACGTTACACGCACCCCTGTTTTAAAGGAAACAAGTCCATCCATCCATCTTTTTCTGCTTATCCGAGGCCGGATAAGCAGTATGACAGGATTGCAGCCCAGATTTCCATCCCCCTGCCACTTGGTCCAGCTCTTCCTGGGGGATCCCAAGGCGTTCTCAGGCCAGCCGGGAGACGTAGTCTTCCCAACTTGTCCTGGGTCTTCCCCGTTGCATCTTAGCGGTCGGACGTGCCCAAAACACCTCCCTAGGGAGGCCTTCGGGTGGCATCATGACCAGATGCCCGAACCACCTCATCTGGCTCCTCTCCATGTGGAGGAGCAGCGGCCTTACTTTGAGCTCCTCCCGGATGACAGAGCTTCTCACCCTATCTCTTAGGGAGAGCCCCGCCACCCGGCGGAAGAATCTCATTTCGGCCGCCTGTACCCGTGATCTTGTCCTTTCAGTCATAACCCAAAGCTTATGACCATAGGTGAGGATGGGAACGTAGATCCACCGATAAATTGAGAGCTCGGATCGATACGGTGTCTGGATTACCGAAGACGCCCCACCGATCCGCCTGTCGATCTCACGATCCACTCTTCCCTCAATCATGAACAAGACTGCGAGGTACTTGAACTCCTCCACTTGGGGCGAGATTTCCTCCCCAATCCGGAGATGGCACTCCACCCTTTTCCAGGCAAGAACCATGTACGTAGACTTGGAGGTGCAGATTCTCATCCCAGTCGCTTCACACTAGGCTGCGAACCTATCCAGTGAGAGCTGAAGATCCCGGCCAGATGAAGCCATCATCTCCAAAAATCAGAGACCTAATCCTGTAGCTACCAAACCAGATCCCCTCAACTCCTTGACTACGCCTAGAAATTCTGTCCATAAATGTTATGAACAAAGGAAACAAATCCATCACAAGAGAAAAGACAGCCAAGAAGACTTACAAAGACGTCCATGAGCACATGCTCCAAGGTCGGCTCCATGTCCTCCAGTCGAGATGAGAGAGTCATTCTTCTAGCTGGTTTGAAAATAATTGAAATCGTGCTGAATCAATCATAGCAAACGCTCAAGTCCAGCTGAGAATGCCATGATTTTGTCCGACACACCAATGAGTATTCCGTAAGTTTCCAAGACTGTCCCTTATATGATCTCTTTGGTTCCAAGATTCGAGACAATCTGATCTGAGCTATGGCAGACGAGCACATTTAAGGGTGTGACTTGCTGGAGAGAACAACTTGATGGGGTACTCATGGTCAGAAAATTCACACTTTTGTTAAATTTTTTCCGATATTTGTTGGAACAGGATGTATCCTCCCTCTTCCCCCCCTTTTTTTGTTCGTCCATGCCCTTTCAACTCCATGACCACAGTGGAGGTCTTTGTACGAGGGGGACAGCCTTGGGGCCGCTGATGCCCAGTCCTGGGTCATCCTCTCTCAGACGGGGCTTCTCTTCAATGCGCCTTTGTTTGGGCCTCATTAAAAGGGCAGGCCTGGATCTGGCGTGTCCCACAGACTCATTGGGGGGACAACAACAGCGATATGTCGTCAACCTGACAGGAAACTTACGCAACATTGATGGGAAGGAGGGCACGGACGACAAGCCCTTTGGGGGAGCAGGGAAGGGCGAAGGGGTGTTAGTAGGGGAGGATGCAAAGGGAAAGCTCCATCCTATCTTGCCGATTGTATTGTACTAATTGTCCCGGCAAGAAATCTGCGTTCAAAGAACTCCGGCTTATTAGTGATTCCCAGAGCCCAGAAAAAGTCTGTGGGCCATAGAGCATTTTCTATTCAAGCTCTTCCGGTAACAGTTAGAGATGGTACCTCACTAGAAGCATTTAAGTCCCATCTTAAAACTCATTTGTATACTCCATCCATCCATCCATTTCTACCGCTCATTCCCTATGGGGTCGCGGGGGGAGCTGGAGCCTATCTCAGTTACAATCGGGCGGAAGGCGGGGTAGACCCTGGACAAGTCGCCACCTCATCGCAGGGCCATTTGTATACTCTAGCCCAGGGGTCACAAACCTTTTTGAAACCAAGAGCTACTTCTTGGGTACCGAATAATGCAAGGGCTACCAGTTTGATACACACTTAAATACATTGCCATAAATAGCCAATTTTCTCAATTTACCTTTAGTAAATATATATATATATATATGGGTATTTCTGTCCGTCATGCCGTTGTACATTTTTTTTCCTTTTACGGAAGGTTTTTTGTAGGGAATAAATTATGAAAAAAACACTTAATTGAATGGTTTAAAAGAGGAGAAAACAGGAAAAAAATGGAAATTAAATTTTGAAACATAGTTTATTTTCAATTTCGACTCTTTAAAATTCAAAATTCAACGTAAAAAAAAGAAGACAAAAACTAGCTAATGCGAATCTATTTGAAAAAATTAAAAAAAGAATTTATGGAACATCATTAGTAATTTTTCCTGATTAAGATTAATTTTAGAATTTCGATGACATGTTTTAAATAGGTTAAAATCCAATCCGCATTTTGTTAGAATATATAACAAATTGGACCAAGCTATATTTCTAACAAAGACAAATCATTATTTCTTCTAGATTTTCCAGAACAAAAATTTTAAAAGAAATTCAAAAGATTTTGAAATAAGGTTTACATTTGATTGTAAAGATTTTCTAGATTTGCCAGAATATTTTTTTTGAATTTCAATCATAATAAGTTTGAAGAAAGATTTCACAAATATTATTCGTCGAAAAAACAGAAGCTAAAATGAAGAATTAAATTAAAAATGTATTTTTAATGTATTTTCTCTAAAATTGTCTTTCTGAAAGTTTTAAGAAGCAAAGTAAAAAAATAAACAAATTTATTTAAACAAGTGAAGACCAAGTCTTTAAACATTTTTCTTGGATTTTCAAATTCTATTTGAGTTTTGTCTCTCATAGAATTAAAAATGTCGAGCAAAGCGAGACCAGCTTGCTAGTAAATAAATACAATTTAAAAAATAGAGGCAGCTCACTGGTAAGTGCTGCTCTTTGAGCTATTTTTAGAATAGGCCAGCGGGCGACTCATCTGGTCCTTACGGGCTACCTGGTGCCCGCGGGCACCGCGTTGGTGACCCCTGCTCTAAGGACTCCTTTAAAGATAACAACTTGCCATGTTTGGTGAAATAATACAAACCCCCCAAAACCAGTGAAGTTGACACATTGTGTGAATCGTAAATGAAAACAGAATACAATGATTTGCAAAAGCTTTTTAACCTATATTCAATTGAATAGACTGCAAAAACAAAATACTTAATGTTCAAACTGAAAAACCTAATTGTTTTTGGGCAAATACTCATTAACTTAGAATTTATTGACAGCAATACATTGCAAAAAAGATGGCACAGGGGCATTTTTACCACTGTTTTACATGGCCACTGAGAACTGAGGAGACCAATTCTTAAAGTTTTTCAGGTGGGATATTTGATGTACAGCTTAAGTTGTTCAACAGTCCGGGTTCTCCGTTGTGGTATTTTACACTTCATAATGCACCACACATTTTCAGTGGGAGACAGGTTTGGACTACAGGCAGGCCAGTCTATCACCCACACTCTTTTACTATGAAGCCACGCTGTTGTAACACGTGGCTTGGCATTGTCTTGCTGGAATAAGCAGGGGCATCCATGATAACATTGCTTGGATGGCAACATATGCTGCTCCAAAACCTGTATGTACCTTTCAGCATTAATGGTGCCTTCACAGATGTGTAAGTTCCCCATGCCTTGGGCACTAATACACCCCCATACCATCACAGATGCTGGCTTTTGAAGTTTGCACCTATAACAATCCGGATGGTTCTTTTCCTCTTTGTTCCGGAGGACACGACGTCCAGAGTTTCCAAAAACATTTTGAAATGTGGACTCGTCAGACCACAGAAAACTTTTCCACTTTGCATTAGTTCAATCTTAGATGAGATAAGGCCAAGCGAAGCCAGTTGCGTTTCTGGGTGTTGTTGAGGAATGGCTTTCGCTTTGCATAGTAGAGTTTTAACTTACACTTACAGGTGTAGCAACCAACTGTAGTTACTGACTGTGGTTTTCTGAAGTGTTCCTGAGCCCATTTGGTGATATCCTTTGCACACTGATGTCGCTTTTTGATGCAGTACCGCCTGAGGGTTCGAAGGTCACGGGCATTCAACATTACGTGCAGTGATTTTTCCAGATTCTCTGAACCTTTTGATGATGTTACGGACAACAGATGGTGAAATCCCTAAGTTCCTTGCAATAGCTCCTTGAGAAATGTTGTTCTTAAACTGTTTGACAATTTGCTCACGCATTTCTTCACAAAGTGGTGACCCTCGCCCCATCCTTGTTTGTGAATGACTGAGCATTTCACGGAAGCTGCTTTTATACCCAATAATGGCACCCGCCTGTTCCCGATTCGCCTGTTCACCTGTTTGATGAGCATTCCTCAACTTTCTCAGTTGCTTTTGCCAGCTTTTTTTGAAACATGTTGCAGGCATCAAATTCTAAATGAGCTAATATTTGTAAAAAAAATAACGTTCTCAAGTTCGAACGTTCAATATCTTGTCTTTGCAGTCTATTCAATTGAATATAGGGATTGGCAAATCATTGTATTTTGTTTTTATTTACCATTTACACAAGGTGCCAACTTCACTGGTTTTGGGGTTTGTGATGTCATCTACTGACAACTTGCCGCACACCATGTCAAAACTTCTTGAGAGATGATCTAAGGCAGTGGTTCTCAAATGGGGGTACGCGTACACCTGGGGGTACTTGAAGGTATGCCAAGGGGTACGTGAGATTTTCTTTTTAAATATTCTAAAAATAGCAACAATTAAAAAATCCTTTATAAATATATTTATTGAACAATACTTCAACAAAATACGAATGTAAGTTCATAAACTGAGAAAAAAAATACAACAATGCAATATTCAGTGTTGATAGCTACATTTTTTGTGGACATCTTCCATAAATATTGATGTTAAAGATTTAATTTTTGTGAAGAAATGTTTAGAATGAAGTTCATGAATCCAGATGGATCCGTCACAACTTGGCTTGGATTAAAGTTGTTTCTTCGATGCAGAGAATGATTTGCACGGGCGAGACGTGACTGTGAGTACATCTTTTAATTATATAATATATACAAAACAGGGAAAACAAAAACACTTGCTCAATGGCATGAAAGACAATTTAACTATAAACTTAAACAGCACGATGGCAAGACTAAAGACATGAAACAAAAGAGTGCACTGTGGCATAAATACAAAACTTACGTGGATCAAAACAAGGGCATTGATAGCGAGGTGTTCAAGGGCATGAAGGTAGTAGCGCAGCATGGGTAGGGTGCGTGCGTGTGTGAAGATCCCAGAATGAAGAAGAAAAAGAGTGACTTAAGTATCTATGATAATTAGTGAAAACAGGTGTGAGGCTGAGGACAGGGACGTGACATGACAGGTGAAAAGTAATGAGTTGGCATGGAGACGAAAACAAACCAGGAAGTGCCAAGACAGAACTTAAATGTCCAAAAAACTAAACATAACCTGACCACAACCAAAACATAAACTTACAGGCATGACAGGATCTCTATTACAATCCCCAAAGAGGGCACTTTAAGTTGATGATTACTTCTATGTGTAGAAATCTTAATTTATAATTGAATCACTTGTTTATTTTTCAACACGTTTTTAGGTATTTTTATATATATTTTTCCAAATAGTTCAAGAAAGACCACTACAAATGAGCAATATTTTGCACTGATATACAATTTAATAAATCAGAAACTGATGACAAAGTGCGGTATTTTACTTCTTTATCTCTTTTTTTCAACCAAAAATGCTTTGCTCTGATTAGGGGGTACTTGGATTAAAAAAATGTTCACTGAAAAAAGGTTGAGAACCACTGATCTAAGGTCTGTAGTAAAGCACCGGACTCACTCACTGTATCCTTTCATGCTTGCTCATCTCCTCCTGTTTTTTTTTTTACAAAGCTCCAGTCCCAGAAAGCCAGTGACCTTTGCCCACTGCTCCCCCCCCCCCCCCCCCCCCACCCCCCCCCCCCCCTGGGTGTGAGGTCAACAGAATCAGTTCTCACATCAGACAGAAATTATATTCTGCACTCTCGTTATGGAGTACCACACCACAACGCACTCGGGTGGTTCATTACGACAAAACGCAGTCAGTCATGGGGTCCGTGCAGCCCTCGGGGGGCTTTTCAAGTCTTCCTGAAGAATCTCCTAATGCCGCCTGCAGTGATTATGCATCAAACCGCCATTAATAAGTCAGACATATCCCTCTTAATTCTCATCGGCATGCCGCTCATGCATTATAAATGTCTCACTACTCGAAGGTGAATATGGACTGTGTGCAGCTCCAAATCAGCTGGCAGGTGGAGTGCACGGTTGCCCAAGGTACACCCGCCCTGGTCATTAGAGAAAAACTCAGCTTCCGACAAAGGCTGATCAGGCCGTAATGTCCCAATGTGGCGCTGATTTCGCACAACATCCGCCGCCAAACCTAGGATTTCCACGAGAAGGTGGTGATGGATGAAGACCGAGACGAAATCCACATTAACAGCGGACCAGGCTACCATTTGAATGTGTATGGTCTTTTTATGCATACATGAGACACAGTTGCTACCTTGATAAATATGCAACGGCTTATATAATGAATATTACATCGAGAGATTGGAAACTAAATATTTATTGATGCAGTTCACTGAATTTATCAAGGCTCAACAATTTGCGGATCGGGGGTCGGCAACCCAAAACATTAAAAGAGCCATATTGGAGCAAAAATACAAACAACTAATCTGCATTGGCGCCAGAAAAATATAAAGTCGTATATGAGTTTTCTAATGAAGGCAACACATGACATAAGTGTTTAAATTAGTTATATTAGCCTACTATCAAAATGACTTTAAAAGTCTAATATAGGTCTTATAATGAAGACAACACACAATGTAAGTGTCTATATTAGCCTACTATCAAAATGACTTTGAAAGTCTTATAATGAAGGCAACACATGGCGTAAGTGTCTATAATATTTATATTAGCTTACTATAAAAAGTACTTTAAAAGTCTTATATAAGTGTTATAATGAAGGCAACACAAGGCATAAGCGTCTATATTAGTTATATTAACCTACTAAAAAAATGACTTTAAAAGTCTTATATAAGTGTTATAATGAAGGCAACACATGATGTAAGTGTGTAAATTAGTAATATTAGCCTACTCTCAAAATTACTTTAAAAGTCTTATATGAGTGTTATAATGAAGGCAACACATGACGTAAGTGTCCATATTAAGCTAATATTAAAATGACTTTAAAAAGTCTTATATAAGTGTTATAATGAAGCCAACACATAACGCAAGTGTCTATATTAGTTATATTAGCCTACTAACAAAAGTACTTTAAAAGTCTTATACTAAGTGTTATAATGAAGACAACACATGATGTGTCTATATTAGCCTACTATCAAAATGACTTTGAAAGTCTGATCAAAGTCTTATAATGAAGGCAACACATTACGTAAGTGTCTATAATAATGTATTAGCCTACTATCAAAATGACTTTGAAAGTCTGATCAAAGTCTTACAATGAAGGCAACACATTACGTAAGTGTCTATAATAATATATTAGCCTACTATCAAAATGACTGTAAAAGTCTTATATAAGTGTTATAATGAAGGCAACGCATGACGTAAGTGTCTATATTACCCTACTATCAAAATGACTTTGAAAGTCTTATAATGAAGGCAACATATGGTGTAAGTGTCTATATTAGTTATATTAACCTACTATAAAAATTACTTTAAAAGTCTTAATGGCCAAAGGTATAGATGTGTGTGTCTAAGTTAAAGGAAACGGCAGGCTGTCTTCTTCTAATAGATTTATTACAATCTTTGGCAAGCTGGGTAATGTTTGCTGTGGTCTGGAACAACATGGCGGACAAACAACTATCTGAAATGCAGCTAATATTACATACAGATGATGTCTCATGAGACATTCAAAACTAAATTATATACAAATAGGATATAGCTACAAATAACAATGCAATATGTACATACAGCTAGCTTAAATAGCATGTTAGCATTGATTAGTTTGCGGTGACCAAATATGTCTGATTAGCACTCCAATCAAGTCAATAACATCAACAAATCACACCTCTGTGCATTCACGCACGGTATAAAATGTTTGGTGGACAAAATGACCCAAAGAAGGAGTGGAAGATTTTACATGTAAAAAACAACTATGGCGTCACAGTCCACACCACGGTGAGTTCAAGAACCACTGAAATTAATAGGACAAAACAATGTAATAATAATAATAATAAGAATGATAATATATTTTATTTGTAAAAAGCACCTTACATTTAGTAAACAACCTCTAAGTGCTACAGTGTATTATAAAAATTAAAATAAAACTATAATAAAAATAAATAAAAATAAAAACTACAACAGCCTGTTATGATCCGCTGCCTGGATCAGAGTCTGTTTACGTTTTCGTCTCACTTGTGTTTTCAGCATCTCTTGAGTTTGTTTATTTCAGTTGCCATGACGACAGATTGCACTCACCTGCTTCTGGTTAGTGTTCCGGGACGCTCTCCTGTTGCCCGGGCACTAATCAGAGGGCTATTTAGTCTATGCCCTGGCCTCGCTCGGTCTGGCTTCGTAGTTTGCTTTATGCAACAGTAGACGACAGTTTTGATTTGCTAGCCCCCACGCTCGCCCCGTTAGTTTTTGTCTTCTGTGCTATGAGCCCGTTTTTCTTTGTTCCCGTCTGATTTATTTTCGTAATAAATCATTTCCTAACTGCACACTGTGTCCGTAGTCAGTTTGCATCCTGGGAGAACCAACCCCGCATCACCATGCGACCCGGTCGTCACACAGCCTTAATTTTCCTGAGGGAACTCCCTTGAAGGAATCAATAAAGTACTATCTATCTATCTATCTATCTATCCATCCATCCATCCATCCATCCATCCATCCATCCATCCATCCATCCATCCATCTATCTATCTATCTATCCATCCATCCATCCATCTATCTATCTATCTAGCCGAATAGCTGGAACTAGTATGCATTTATCAAAAAAAAAAAAGTTTTTTTGAAAAAAAGAAGGGTTTTTAAACCTTTTTTATTTTAAAAACATCCACAGTCTGTGGTGCCCTCAGGATGTCCGGGAGAGCGTTCCACAGACTGGAAGCGGCTGAGCAGAAAGCTAACCAAATATTCTCCCCGGTGAAGCACACACACACACATATTAAACTGTGGGTTTTGTAACAATCGGGAAGGTTTGTGTCATGTTTGTCTTCACACAATAAATCATTTCCTACCTGCACGCTGTGACCGTAGTCAGTTTGCATCCTGGGAGAACCAGCCCCGCATCACCATGCGACCCGGGCGTCACACAGCCTTAATTTTCCTGAGGGAACTCTCTTGAAGGAATCAATAAAGTACTATCTATCTATCTATCTATCTATCTATCTATCTATCTATCTATCTATCTATCTATCTATCTAGCCGAATAGCTGGAACTTGTGTGCATTTATCTAAAGAAAGGCTTTTTTGAAAAAAAGAAGGGTTTTTAAGCCTTTTTTATTTGAAAAACATCCACAGTCTATGGTGCCCTCAGGTGGTCAGGGAGATCGTTCCACAGACTGGGAGCGGTAGAGCAGAAAGCTAACCAAATATTATTTTCAGTGAAACACACACACAAACAAATTAACAGTGGGTTTTGTAACAATCGGGAAGGTTTTTGTCATGTTTGTCTTCACACAAAAACATTTTCCATTTTCAATCCATTTTAAAAATCCTCTTGGGAGCCACTAGGGCGGCACTAAAGACCCCCGCCCTATATCTTGTTTTCACCTAAGACCGAATACCATTATTTGCAAGGTCACATCATCTAATAAGACAAACAATACCCAAAGTCTTGTAAACCATCAACATATTTGAGGAAATCCAACCAAAGATGCCAGTACCTTTAAGTGCAGCATGCTGAGGCAGTCAGGCGCATCAGCCCATGGTCCATCATCGGAACCTCCCGCCCCAGTAATCCAAATAGCATCCGACACAACAGAGCTTTGACTACAGCCGCATCTCATCCTTTGCATGGCAAACTGAAAATGAACAACCCCCCACTTACTGTCAACCTTAACCCCTGAGGACAGTTTAACACTCCGTACTAATTCTTCATCGACCTAATTGATGGTGATGTTCAGATAGGGTGGTAATCAACCTCCGGGCAAGCTTCCAAATGGTTTAAAGTTTGCACTGCACACACTCGGTGAGTCAAAAATAGACTTTACTCCAGACATGTTGATAAAGCCTCTTAAAGAAAGTTGCAGCCAAGATAGCCAAGCCAACCGTTTCAGGGATTTATTGTTCTACACTTTGACACGGTGGGTGTGATAGTCTGCAGTACAGTACTCTGTTGGTTCTAGTTCACCCTGAAAGTGTTGGGGTTGAGGTAACCTGTATTCATCCATCCATCTTCTTCCGCTTATCCGAGGTCGGGTTGCGGGGGCAGCAGCCTAAGCAGGGAAGCCCAGACTTTCCTCTCCCCAGCCACTTTGTCCAGCTTCTCTCAGGGGATTCCGAGGCGTTCCCAGGCCAGCCGGGAGACATAGTCTTCCCAACGTGTCCTCCCTGTGGCCTCCTACCGGTCGGACGTGCCTGAAACACCTCCGTACATTCGGGTAGCATCCTGACCAGATGCCCGAAACAACCTCATCTGGCTCCTCTCCATGTGGAGGAGCAGCGGCTTTACTTTGACAAGATACTTGAGTTTCGAACCGGAAAAATATGTTACTTTTTGCAAATATTAGCTCATTTGGCTGCAACATGTTTTAAAAAAGCTGGCACAAGCGGCAATGCTCATCAAACACTTATTTGGAAAATCCCACAGGTGAACGGGCTAATTGGGAACAGGTGGGTTCCATGATTGGGTATAAAAGCAGCTTCCATGAAATGCTCAGTCATTCACAAACAAAGATGGGGCGAGGGTCCCCACTTTGCGAATAAATGCGTGCGCTAATCGTCCAAGAGTTTAAGAACAACATTTCTCAATGAGCTATTGCAAATAATTTAAGGATTTCACCATCTACGGTCCTTAATATCATCAAAAGGTTCAGAGAATCTGGAGAAATCACTGCACGTAAGTGTCAATGCCGTGACCTTCGATCCCTCAGGCGGTACTGCATCAAAAAGCGAGATCAGTGCGTAAAGGATATCACTCAGGAACACTTCAGAAAACCACTGTCAGTAACTAAAGTTGGTCGCTACATCTGTTAGTGCAAGTTAAAACTCTACTATGCAAAGCCACGGCCGTTTATCAACAACACCCAGAAACGCCGCCGGCCTTGTAAAGCCCGAGCTCATCTAAGATGGACTGATGCAGAAGTGGAAAAGTGTTCTGTGGTCTGACAAGTCCACATTTTAAATAGTTTTTGGAAACTGTGGACATGGTGTCCTCCGGACCAAAGAGGAAAATAACCATCCGGACTGCTTTAGGCGCAATGTTGAAAAGCCAGCATCTGTGATGGTATGGGGGTGCATTAGTGCCCAAGGCATGGGTAACTTACACACCTGTGAAAGCACCATTAATGCTGAAAGGTACATACAGGTTTTGGAGCAACATATGTTGCCATCCAAGCAACGTTATCATTATTTCAGCAAGACCATGCCATGCCATGTGTTACAACAGTGTGGCTTCATAGTAAAATAGTGCGGGTATGAGACTGGCCTGTCTGTAGTCCAGACCTGTCTCCCATTAAAAATGTGTGGTGCATTCTGAAGCCTAAAATACCACAACGGAGACTGTTGAACAACTTAAGCTGTACATCAAGCAAGAATGGGAAATAATTCTACATGAAAAGCTTCAAAAATTGGTCTCCTCTGTTACCAAACGTTTACTGAGTGTTGTTAAAAGGAAATGAATCATAACATGACCTCTGAAAGGTCATGAAAAAAATAACGTGAGGACATATTTCAATGATAATGAAAAACAACAGTCTTTTTCTGTCCATAATTTTGTCTTAAAATGTATTCGGGATTGTCATATATATGATGGTGGATTCACATATACTATGATGGACTATATATTTCTATATATACAAACCCTGTTTCCAAATGAGTTGGGAAATTGTGTTAGATTTAAATATAAAACGGAATACAAAACATTTTCAACCCATATTCAATAGAATGCACTACAAAGACAAGATATTTGATGTTCAAACTCATTAATTTTATTTTTTTTTGCAAATGACAATTAACTTAGAATTTCATGGCTGCAACACGTGCCAAAGTAGTTGGGAAAGGGCATGTTCACCACTGTGTTACATCATCTTTTCTTTTAACAACACTCAAAAAACGTTTGGGAACTGAGAAAACTAATTGTTGAAGTTTTGAAAGTGGAATTCTTTCTCGTTCTTGTTTTATGTAGAGCTTCAGTCGTTCAACAGTACGGGGTCTCTGCTGTCGTATTTTACGCTTCATAATGTGCCACACCTTTTCGATGGGAGACAGGTCTGGACTGCAGGCGGGCCAGGAAAGTACCCGCACTCTTTTTTTACGACGCCACGCTGTTGTATAACTTGTCTTGCTGAAATAAGCAGGGGCGTCCATGATAACGTTGCTTGGATGACAACATTTGTTGCTCCAAAACCTGTATGTACCTTTCAGCATTAATGGTTTTTTTCACAGAAGTGTAAGTTACCCATGCATTGGGCACTAATACACCCCCATACCATCACAGATGCTGGCTTTTCAACTTTGCGCCTATACAACAATCCGAATGGTTATTTTCCTCTTTGTTTTGGAGTACACCACGTCCTCTGTTTCCAAATATAATTTGAAATGTGGACTCGTCAGACCACAGAACACTTTTCCACTTTGCATCAGTCCATCTTAGATGAGCTCGGGCCCAGCCAAGGCGGCGGCGTTTCAGGATATTGTTGATTAATGGGTTTGGCTTTCGCATAGTAGAGTTTTAACTTGCACTTACAGATGTAGAGACCAACTGTAGTTACTGACAGTGGTTTTATGAAGCGTTCCTGAGCCCATGTGGTGATATCCTTTACACACTGATGTTGGTTTTTGATGCAGTACAGCCTGAGGGTTCAAAGGTCCGTAATACCATCGCTTACGTGCAGTGATTTCTCCAGATTCTCTGAACTTTTCGATGATTTTACGGACCGTAGATGGAAACATCCCTAAATTCCTTGAGAAATGTTGTTCTAAAACTGTTCGACAATTTGCTTACATAGTGGTGACCCTCGCCCCATCTTTGTTTGTGAATTACTTAGCATTTCATGGAAGCTGCTTTTATACCCAATCATGGCACCCACCTGTTCCCAATTAGCCTGCACACCTGTGGGATGTTCCAAATACGTCTTTGATGAGCATTCCTCCACTTTATCAGTATTTATTGCCACCTTTCCCAACTTCTTTTTCACGTTTTGCTGGCATCAAATTCTAAAGTTAATGATTATTTGCACAAAAAAAATAAATGTTTATCAGTTTGAACATCAAATATTTTGTTTTGTAGCATATTCAACTGAATATTGGTTGAAAATGATTTACATCTAACACAATTTCACAACTCATATGGAAACGGGGTTTGTAATATGATGGACTGTAAATTTCAGCACAAGGAGAATTAACTAAAGAGACAAGACTGATTATATATCAATACTTTTGTCCATGGGTTTATTTTTCTGTTTCTTTTGTTTGCTGGGAGCATCTCTGCCCAGTCACTCTTTTACTAATGTGGGTTTTGCTGCGTCACACTGCACCCTCAATATGTCACTCCACATTAGAGCGGGTGTCTCTGTTCCGTGGTTTTGTCTCCGGGAGCTGCTTTGCGTGAGTTCCGTAAAGGCATGCGAGGACAGAGGCAGGTGCACTCTGCGTGTTCTTGCTAAAGGGGAATCACAGACATTTGAATTCACGACATCAACCTTTTTACCTTACAACTATTTATTCATACTAGCGGTGTCCAAAGTGCTGCTCGGGGGCCCATTTGCAGTGACTGTTCAACGCCATTATAAACAAAAACACACAAACAAACAAAAAAAGAGCAAGTGGGACAAATGTAACGAGGAAAAGTGGCAATATTGATTCTTCTAACACAGGGGTCGGCAACTCAAAATGTTGAAAGAGCCATATTGGAGCAAAAATATCAAAAAAAAAACCTGTCTGGAGCCGCAAAAAAAATGTAAAGTCTTATATAAGTGTTATAATAAAGGCAACACATGACGTAAGTGTCTATATTAGTTATATTCCCCTACTATCAAAATTACTTTAAAAGTTTTATATAGGTGTTATAATGAAGAAAACACATGATTTGTCGATGTTAGCTTTAATAGCCTACTATCAAAATGACTTTGAAAGTCTTATTTAAGTCTTATAAATAAGGCAACACATGACGTAAGTGTCTAAATTAGTTATGATAGCCTACTATCAAAATTACTTTAAATAGTACTGTATAAGTTTTATAGTGAAGGCAACATCATGACGTAAGTGTCTATGTTAGTTATAGTAGCCTACTATCAAAATTACTTTAAAAGTCTTATATAAGTGTTATAATGAAGGCAAAACATAAATGTCTGTATTAGTTATATCAGCCTACTATTAAAATTACTTTAAAAGTCTTATATAAGTGTTATAATGAAGGCAACACATGACGTAAGTGTCTACATTAGTTATATTAGCCTACTATCAAAATGACTTTAAAAGTTTTATATAAGTGTTATAATGAAGGCAACACATGACGTAAGTGTGTAAATTAGTTATAATAGCCTACTATCAAAATTACTTTAAATAGTACTGTATAAGTTTTATAGTGAAGGCAACATCATGACGTAAGTGTCTATGTTAGTTATAGTAGCCTACTATCAAAATGACTTTAAAAGTCTTATATAAGTGTTATAATGAAGGCAACACATGACGTAAGTGTCTATATTAGTTATATTCGCCTACTATCAAAATTACTTTAAAAGTTTTATATAAGTGTTATAATGAAGACAACACATGATTTGTCGATGTTAGCTTTAATAGCCTACTATCAAAATTACTTCAAAAGTCTTATATAAGTCTTATAAATAAGGCAACATGTGGCGTAAGTGTCTAAATTACTTATAATAGCCTACTATCAAAATGACTTTAAAAGTCTTATATAAGTCTTATAAATAAGGCAACACATGACGTAAGTGTCTATGTTATGTATAGTAGCCTACTATCAAAATTACTTTAAAAGTCTTATATAAGTGTTATAATGAAGGCAGCACATAAGTGTCTGTATTAGTTGTATTAGCCTACTATTAAAATGACTTTAAAAGTCTTATATAAGTGTTATAATAAAGGCAACACATGACGTAAGTGTCTACATTAGTTATATTAGCCTACTATCAAAATGACTTCAAAAGTCTCATATAAGTCTTATAAATAAGGCAACATGTGACGTAAGTGTCTAAATTACTTATAATAGCCTACTATCAAAATGACTTTAAAAGTCTTATATAAGTCTTATAAATAAGGCAACACATGACGTAAGTGTCTATGTTATGTATAGTAGCCTACGATCAAAATGACTTTAAAAGTCTTATATAAGTGTTATAATGAAGGCAGCACATACGTGTCTGTATTAGTTGTATTAGCCTACTATTAAAATGACTTTAAAAGTCTTATATAAGTCTTATAAATAAGGCAACACATGACGTAAGTGTCTATGTTATGTATAGTAGCCTACTATCAAAATGACTTTAAAAGTCTGTGTTAAAAACAAAGAAACGCCGGCTGTGTCTCGGTGCTAAAGACAGCTGCAATACACCGCTTTCCACCAACAGCATTCTTCTTTGACGTCTCCATTATCAATTGAACATATTGCAAAAGATTCAGCAACACAGATGTCCAAATTACTCTGTAATCATGCGATGAAAAGAGACAACTTTTAGTCGTGAGTGGTGCTGAGCTAATATTTCCTGACAGTCCGTGACGTCACGCGCTCTCGTCATCATTCAGCGACGTTTTCAACAAGAAACTCCGCGGAAATTTAAAATTGCAATTTAGTAAACTAAACCGTCCGTATTGGCATGTGTTGCAATGTTAATATTTCATCATTGATATGTAAACTATCAGACTGCGTGGTGGGTAGTAGTGGGTTTCAGTAGGCCTTTAAGTGCGCCTTGTAGTCATCCCAAGTCGAATGGACGCACGTTGCTTGTATCTCAAAATCATCGCAGGAAGTTTTCATTGCTCAGGCTTTTACTTCGGATACATCGGGTTCTACATGGAGGATGCAGCTGCATTTACAAGCCTCATAAACCTTGGAGCCTCTCATGACTAAACGACGAGACTCTTTTATAGACAATGAATCCTCAAGGTGCACTCAAGCCAACAACCTAAACGCACATGTGGACATAAAGTAGAAAAAGGAAGCACCGTGTCGCATTTACATTTGCTGCTAGTTCCCTGCACCAGCCGACGGAATCAATCAAAGGCTCCCTGGAGAGCAGAAAAGTCCGGCAAGTCTTGGCGAGCGACGCCTCCTGCTGCAGGCGTGAGATGAAGCTACTTGGTCAGGTGTACTGACTCCTTTGTTGCCATGCCGACCAAGGACGTGCAGATTGAGTGATGTTCTAGGACAGGGGTCACCAACCTTTTTGAAACCAAGAGCTACTTCTTAGGTACTGATTAATGCGAAGGGCTACCAGTTTGATGGATGCACACTTAAATAAATTGCCAGAAATAACCAAATTTCCTCAATATACCTTTAATAAATAAATCTATATATACATATATAAAAAAAAGGGTATTTCTGTCTGTAATTTCGTCGTACATTTTTTTCCTTTTACGGAAGGTTTTTTGTAGAGAATGAATGATGAAAAAAAACACTTAATTTAACGATTTAAAAGAGGAGAAAACACACAAAAAAATGAAAATTAAATTTTGAAACATAGTTTTACTTCAAGTTCGACTCTTTAAAATTCAAAATCCAACCTAAAAAAATTAAGAGAAAAACTAGCTAATTCGAATTTTTCTGAAAAAATAAAAAATATGATTTATGTAACATCATTAGTAATTTTTCCTGATTAAGATTAATTTTAGAATTTTGATGACATGTTTTAAAAAGGTTGAAATTCAATCTGCACTTTGTTAGAATATATAACAAATTGGACCAACCTATATTTCTAACAAAGACAAATCATTATTTCTTCTAGATTTTCCAGAACAAAAATTTAAAAAGAAATTCGAAAGACTTTGAAATAAGATTTAAATTTGATTTTAAAGGATGTTCCATATTTGCCAGAATAATTTTTTGAATTTTAATCAGTTTGAAGAAACATTTAAAAAATATTCTTCATCGAAAAAACAGAAGCTAAAATTAAGAATTAAATGAAAATGTATTTATTGTTCGTTACGATAAAAAAAACAAAAAAACTTGAACATTGATTTAAATTGTCAGGAAAGAAGAGGGAGGAATTTAAAAGGTCAAAAGGTATATGTGTTTAAAAATCCAAAAATGATTTTTTAGGTTGATTGGCAACACTAAATTGGCCCTAGTGTGTGAATGTGAGGGAGAATGTTGTCTGTCTATCTGTATTGGCCCTGCGATGAGGTGGCGACTTGTCCAGGGTGTACCCCGCCTTCCGCCCGATTGTAGCTGAGATAGTCCCCCGCGACCCCGAAAGGGAATAAGCGGAAGGAAATGGATGGATGGATGGAAGGTTGTATTTTTTCTCTAAAACTATCTTTCTGAAAGTTATAAGAAGCAAAGTAAAAAAAAATAAATGAATTTATTTAAACAAGTGAAGACCAAGTCTTTAAAATATTTTCTTGGATTTTCAAATTCTATTTGAGTTTTGTTTCTCTTAGAATTAAAAATGTCAAGCAAAGCGAGACCAGCTTGCTAGTAAATAAATACAATTTAAAAAATAGAGGCAGCTCACTGGTAAGTGCCGCTATTTGAGCTATTTTTAGAACAGGCCAGCGGGCGACTCATCTGGTCCTTACGGGCGACCTGGTGCCCGCGGGCACCGCGTTGGTGACCCCTGCTCTAGGATGTTCTGCAGTCACGGCATGTTCTTGACGCAAAATGATGGTACATTTAGTAGGGCGCACAACAAATAATATGGGCGGTCTTGGCTTTTGCCGCAGTTGCTGTGGTTGAATATAGAGTCCTGCGGACCCCCTCAGGCCACAAGGGAGGAGTCAGTCAACTATGTATCAACCCAAAAATGATGAACATATTGTATGAAGCTTGAAAAGTTACTTAAAGGCCTACTGAAACCCACTACTACCGACCACGCAGTCTGATAGTTTATATATCAATGATGAAATATTAACATTGCAACACATGCCTATACGGCTTTTTTAGTTTACTAAATTGCAATTTTAAATTTCCCGCGGAGTTTCCTGTTGATAACGTCGCGGAATGATGACGCGTGTTAGTGACGTTATTGGTTGGAGGGCACATATTAGCCAGCACCACTTGCGGCTAAAAGTTGTCTCTTTTCATCGTGCAATTACACAGTATTTTGGACATCTGTGTTGCTGAATCTTTTGCAATTTGTTCAATTAATAATGGAAAAGTCAAAGTAGAAAGATGGAGTTGGGAAGCTTTAGCCTTTAGACACACAAATACACGGTGATTCCTTGTTTAAAATTCCCGGAGGTGAAGCTTTACTGTGGATCAGAGCGGTCAAGCGAACATGGATCACGACTACATGTCAACCGGCAGTTTTCTGTGAGAAAATTGTGGTAATAAGTCGCCTCTTACCGGAAATCAGCGGAGCTTCTGTCCTGCTGCATCTTCGTGACTTACCTCAACACTTACCTCAACACACCCGTCAACACACCCGTGGCCACACCCCTCCAACTATCAGGTACTATTTAACTCACTAAAACACTAGCAACACAATAGGCATATAAGGGATTTCCCATAATTATCCTAGTAAATGTGTCTAAAAACTTTTTTCTAGTCCTTCACTCTAAATTTCCTCATCCACAAATCTTTCCTCCTCGCTCAAATTAATGGGGAAATTGTCGCTTTCTCGGTCCGAATAGCTCTCGCTGTTGGAGGCTCCCATTCTAAACAATGTGAGGATGTGAGGAACCCTACAACCCGTGACGTCACGCGTACATCGTCTGCTACTTCCGGTAAAAGCAAGGCTTTTTTATTAGCGACCAAAAGTTGCAAACTTTATCGTCAATATTCTCTACTAAATCCTTTCAGCAAAAATATGGCAATATCGCGAAATGATCAAGTATGACACATAGAATGGACCTGCTATCCCCGTTTAAATAAAAAAATCTCATTTCAGTAGGCCTTTAAATTAGAGTCCTGCAGACCCTCTCAGGCCACGAGGGAGGAGTCAATCAACTATGTATCATCCCAAAAATGATGAACATATTGTATGAAGCTTGAAAAGTTACTTAATGCTGCTTTGACATCAACATTTTTATTCCACACAAAAACATCACAATCTGGAAAAGTCGGCAGGTCGGCCCAAGTGGTTGTCCTAAGTAGACCAAAAACAGTCCCACGGATGATTCCTCTGACTCGGCCTGTTACAAAAATGCTAGCTCATCATATCTACCACCCAAATGCCTCCACAACTGTTGTTTCTCGTTTTCCTGGCCTCCTGCTGTCATGCTCATAAGCCTACATACTCATATTTTTTTTTACCATATTTTGTCTAAATTATGTGGGACAAACCGTGAAAATTGATTATTAATCCATTTGTTAATTTACTGTTAAAATCTGCTTATTGTCTGTTTTAACATGTTCTATCTTCATTTCTGTGAAAATGTAATTGTGGAGGGGGGCATGGCCTGCGGGCCTGCCGGGGAACAGGGTGTTCAAGGACCGGCTTCAAAGACAGCGACAGGTGAGTGGATGGCCCAGGTGGGCCTTGTTATCGAATCACCTGTTGCCTTTATTAGCAGCAGTCGGGAGTTGGAGCGGGTTGTTGGAGTTGGAGCCAGGGAGAGACACGGGACTGAAGCCAAAACATATATTCCTGGAATGCAATTGCTGCGTGTGTGCATGCAAGTAAAAGACTGTATTCAAACTATCTACCGGGCTCCCGAAGATTTGTCAGCCAGGAGAGGCCACCCAAGAGGGAAACCTTCACAGTAATAATCACTTATTCTTCTGTTGTTTGATACTTTACATTCATTTTGGATGATACCACAAATTTAGGTATGGAATCCGATATCAAGTAGTTACAGGATCATACATTGATCATATTTACAGTCCTCATATGTCTAGGGACATATTTATTGAGTTTATAAACCTAATATGAATTAAAAAAAAAGGAAAAAAGATTTTGTGATGATAAAAAAATTCAGAATTATAGTAGTATCGGCTAAATAGGCTATTGTACTTGGTATCATTACAGTGAATGTGAGGTGTTGATCCACCCATGGCATTTGTTTACATTCATGGGGTTATCTTGCTCTTAGCAGTTAGCTATTGTATCCTCTTACAGTGTGTAATGAAGCATGTTTAGCTATTCCTCGTCCTCCAGTGATAATGATACTTGTAAGAAACTTAAAGCACCTCTTCCCGAGGGCGTTTCAGTGTTATAACTTCAACTTTATCTTTATTTTTAGGCCAAAATGCGTCCGTTCTCCCTTTTCTATCTACACACTGTGTCTGCTTGTAAGTACTCTGTGTATGTGCGCTGCCGTACATGCTCCTCTACTCGCAAAATCAGCAACGTCACGACTTCACGACGGTTATTTTCAAACAGAATATAGTACCGTTTTTGATTCATTAGTATGACGATACTATACCAGTACCGGTATACCGTACAACTCTTTTAGAAAGTCTTTGTTTTAAGACTATTCAGACATTTACCCCTGACTGGAGTGATAAGTGCCCCAGAAGGAGGTCCGCCAGACAATACTGGACCTTGGCCTTTACAGGAGTCTTGAGATGAGCCACCTATTGCCTTCCTTTGTCCTCCTTGCCTCCTGGCTAGTCCGATAACATATGTGCCCTGACAGCCAGGAGCTTGATCACTACCCAGGTCCCGATCGAGGTTAAGGTCGGTCCCCCTTGATATTTTCCGTGATTTTTGCCATATCGTTGCTGTGGAAACCCAGACAAAAGGAAAGGGTGATGGGGAAAAAGCAGGGGAGGAGGGCTTAATCCGGCGTAATTGGCCCCTGGGTAGACAGCATGGTTAATGGAATGGCCACATACAAAACTCGTCATTAGGAAGTAAGAATACATGTGTGAGCCTCTTAATTTGCTATCCTACTCTTCTCCCCCCATCGTTACTTGCTCTGTCCAGACTTTGTCTGCGCCATTATTGTTGGGACAGCAGGAGGATCAACATGAGGTCATTAATAATACACATACACTCTCCTACGTCTCCACCTGGTCCCCCTTCCGCGAGAAGCTACCATGACAGATGGGCGGAGCTGCACTAAGGGCCGGTGTTTGTTGGGGCCAAGTAGCCAGTTGCCACCACCAGAGGTGGGTAGTAACGCGCTACATTTACTCCGTTACATCTACTTGAGTAACTTTTGGGATAAATTGTACTTCTAAGAGTAGTTTTTATGCAACATACTTTTACTTTTACTTGAGTATATTTACAGAGAAGAAACGCTACTTTTACTCCGCTACATTTATCTCCATTCAGCTCGGTACTCGCTACATTTTTTTTATCGATCTATTAATGTTTGTTTTGGTTTTTCAAAGTAGGATCTACGCAAGCCTGCGTTTCACCAATCACATGCAGTCCCTGGTGACGTTGGACCAATCAAACAGAGCTAGGCGGACACGTGACCGTCACACGTAAAACCCGACTCAAACAAGTTGAAAAACTTATTGGGGTGTTACCATTTAGTGGTCAATTGTCCGAAATATGTACTGTACTGTGCAATCTACTAATAAAAGTTTCAATCAATCAATCAAAAGTGTAAAGGAAAAAACACTTTTTATTTCAACCGTACTTCCCGTCAAAAGCCTAAAGACTGATCGCACAGTTCCTGTCTTCACAATAAAAGCGCCGCTCCATCGCGCCTGCGCTAACAAAATAAGAGTCTCCGAAAGCCAGCACAAACAAGCTGGCAAGCTACTGAGTTTGCCGCCAGTGTATTTTTTGTAAAGTGTATAAAAACAAATATGGAAGCTGGACAAATAACATGCCAAAAACTGACGACTTTCATGTGGTCCATCCATCCATCCATTTTCTACCGCTTGTCCCTTACGGGGTCGCGGGGGGCGCTGGCGCCTATCTCAGCTTCAATCGGGCGGAAGGCGGGGTACACCCTGGACAAGTCGCCAACTCATCGCAGGGCCAACACAGATAGACAGACAACATTCACACTCACATTCACACACTACGGCCAAGTTAGACAGAAAGGAGGAACTTTTTTTCTCCTCCATTTGAAAACGTGGATGTTATCAGCACAACTGTCTGATTCCAATCAATGGAAGTCATCAGAATCAGGTAATACACCAACTTATATTCTTGTCTTCATGAAAGATAGGAATCTATGTTAAACATGCATGTATATTCATTAAAACACCTTTAACATGTCAACAAAAACTACAAAATAGATAAATATAAAATATATACTGTATATATATATATATATATATATATATATATATATGATATGTGTGTGTATGTATATGTATATATGAGGTAGATCACCTCGACTTGGTCATTTATTAAGTAATTGATTAACGTTGAAAAACTTATTGGGGTGTTACCATTTAGTGTTCAATTGTACGGAGTATGTACTGTACTCTGTAATCTACTAATACAAGTTTCAATCAATCAATCAATGAATGCCTACTGAGCCTATGGTGCTGTCTGTATATTGTGGCTCAATGTGTCTTATTTTTTTTTTTTTTATGTACTATTATTTAATATAAATTATTGTTTTAGTTGCTTAAGAGATACTCCTGGCTCTGAATTTTCTCCTTGCTATTTTTATGTTTTTGTGCATTATTTGTTGCCGAAATCATTAAACAAACAGGTTACTCATCAGTTACTCAGTACTTGAGTAGTTTTTTCACAACATACTTTTTACTTTTACTCAAGTAAATATTTGGGTGACTACTCCATACTTTTACTTGAGTAATAAATCTCTAAAGTAACAGTACTCTTACTTGAGTACAATTTCTGGCTACTCTACCCACCTCTGGCCACCATTGTCACCCGGCAAGAAGAAAGCAGGCTATGATAACACAAAAGCCTTTCTTCCACTCATGCTTAATGGTTGTGTGAAGCTATTTATTGGGAAACAACTGTGTTTACTCTATTTAAATCAAAATGACCAAAGAAAGTACCCAAATGACCCTGATCAAGAGTTGACACACCCCAGTGACTTTGATCTGATAACTGTTGTGAAGCATGCACATTCTGCATCTCCCTCCGCTGCGGATCCAACCTGAGGACCCGCTGACAGCGCACTCCGGACACGCCCACGCGCTCATCAAGCGGACCACACCCACTCGCCACCTGTGACTGATGACGGGAAGCTGTTTAAAGGTACCGGTGGACCAAGGATCGGCGCAGGAACTTAGTTCTCAATTGACGTTTAGTGAGCGCTAATCCTGCTTTATGCGATCCTGCTCTCCCTGTGTTCTTCCTCTCCGTGTTCTAAGTGTGTTTTCTTGTGTTGCCCCCGCAGTACCTTCCGTCGTCTTTAAGGTGAGCTGTGCGTCTCACCTTTTCCCTGGCTCTCCCTCTGGACTCTGAACGCCTCCCTCAATCCTTGACTCCCCGCGCTTGGACACGGACCTTGTCTCTTCGCTCCTGCCCTACGGACTTCCGCGTTCCTCCGCTCTCGTCAACACGTTGGTAACACACACTCCAAGTAAATACTTCACATACTCTTACACCATACATACTCTTGGGTTTTTTACACACACCATTCTATAGCTTATTAGTATTGTTTATTATTATTATTATTAGAAGTATACATAGACATATTTACTATATATTAAATATCTGTACACTACTGCCACCTAATGTCAGTTTGCCGTCACCTCCATTTAGTTAAACCATAACAATAACGTGCACAAAAGTTGACACAAACAGGTTTGAATGGCTCATCAAGGTTCCGGTCCTCACCTGTGACATGTTTGTTTGTAATTAATGTGTGTGTATGAAAGGTCAGTGAGTTTCTGGGCTTCTGACAGACCATTGCATCTTTCATCCAGTGCTGCACAGATGTTTCTGGATTCCGAGTCATGGGGAAGGCAAAATAATTGTCAAAGGATCTGCGAGAAAAGGTAATTGAACTGCATAAAACAGGAAAGGGGTATGAAAATGCCAATCAGAAGTGTTCAGACACTGATTAAGAAGTGGAAACTCAGGGATTCAGGTAGACCAGCAAAGATTTCAGCCACAACTGCCAGGAAAACTGTTCGAGATGCAAAGAAAAATGCAGCTGAAATACAGGACACTTTGAAAAATGGTGGTGTGGCTGTTTCAAGATTCACAATAAGGAGGCACTTGAAAAAAAAAATGGGCTGCATGGTCGAGTCGCCGGAAAAAAAGTTAAATTTTGGCCTCATCACTCCAAATTACTTTGTTCCAGAAGTTTTGAGGCTTGTCTCTGTGCTCTTTGGCGTAATGTAAGCCGGATAATTTGTGACATTTGCGCAGAAATCACTTTTTTCTGGCACCTCGACCATGCAGCCCATTTTTCTTCAAGTGCCTCCTTATTGTGCAACCACACCACATTTTTTCAGAGAGTCCTGTAATTCAGCTGAGTTATTTGTGGATTTTTTTTGGGATCTCCAACAATTTTCCTGGCCGTTGTGGCTGAAATCTTTGCTGGTCTACCTGAATCCCTTATTTTCCACTTCTCAATCAGCGTTTGAACACTGCTGATTGGCATTCTCAATGCCTTGGATATCTTTTTATACCCCTTTCCTGTTTTATGCAGTTCAATTACCTTTTCTCGCAGATCCTTTGACAAATCTTTTGCCTTCCCCATGACTCAGAATCCAGAAATATCTGTGCAGCACTGGATGAAAGATGCAATGCTCTGTCAGAATCCCAGAAACTCACTGACCTTTCATACACACACATTAATTACAAACAAACAGGTCACAGGTGAGGATTGGAACCTTGATGAGCCATTCAAACCTGTTTGTGTCAACTTTTTTGCATGTTATTAGATCACAGTCACTGGGGTATGTAAACTTTTGATTAGGGTCATTTGGGTACTTTCTTTTGTCATTTTGATTTAAAAAGAGTAAACCCAGTTGTTTGCCAATAAATAGCTTCACACAACCATTAAGCATGAGTGGAAAAAAGGCTTTTGTGTTATCATTCATCTTCTCTGAATAATGGCCAAGAAATCATGAATTCTCCCAGGGTATGGAAACTTATGAGCACGACTGTATGCCCTCATACATCTCCCCACGGACGGGAATGTCCAGCTCTTTCATTGTGAGGGACGTGAGGACAGAATCCCATGACAAACACGACTTGACACACAAGCAGACTGAGTTGAGGCTCGCCAATTAGGGAAGCCATGGCAAATCAAGATAAAGCCCATTGCAGGGTGCCCTCTGGTGGCCACGGCATGTGAGGCCGGGGGCCACAATGACAGAAAAAAAATGTCTACAGTCGTGGTCAAAAGTTTACATACACTTGTTTACATAATGTCATGGCTGTCTTGGGCTTCCAATCATTTCTAGAACTCTTATTTTTTGTGTTTGAGTGATTGGAGCACATACTTGTTGGTCACAAAAAAAACATTTATAAAGTTTGGTTCTTTTATGAATTTATTATGGGTCTACTGGAAATGTGAGTAAATCTGCTGGGTCAAAAGTATACATACAACAATGTTACTATTTGCTCACATGTCCCTTGGCAAGTTTCACTTCAATAAGGCGCTTTTGGTAGCCATCCACAAGCTTCTGGTTGAATATTTGACCACTTTTCTTGACACATTTGGTGCTGTTCAGCTAAATTTGTTGGTTTTCTTCAACATTGTCCACACGTTTAAGTCAGGACTTTTGGAAGACCATTCTAAAACCTTAATTCTAGTCTGATTTAGCCATTAATATACCACTTTTGATGTGTGTTTGGGGTCATTGTCCTGTTGGGACACCCAACTGTGCCCAAGACGAAACCTCCGGGCTGATGATTTTAGGTTGTGCTTAGTTTAGTTTAGTTTAGTTTAGTTTATTAAGGATCCCCATTAGTCTACACCGCAGTGGAGACTATTCTTCCTGGGGTCCAGGCAAAAAACATCACACAACCACAAAACAGAAGATTAAAATGCAGTACAACATGATCCAATAATAAATAAATTGTCATAATACAAAAATAGCAACAACAAAGAACCAAAAATACTAATAACTTATGTTACATAATAATTTTCATACCAACGATAAACATAGCAATATAAAAATAGATATACTGTATACATTTTTGCAAAAATGAAACAAAGAACCAATGGCCTAAAATATACACATTAGTGTACCAAAGACAAACAATAAGTGACGAAAAAGTATTATCCATCCATTTTCTACTGCTTATCCCATAATCAATAAAATACTCGATAGTCAATAAAAACAGTCATGACATTAGGTACAATCTAGAATAATCTCTTTACGCAATACTTCTCCTTTTAGTCTATTCTTAAAGCCCACTATGCTGGTGATTGATAGCATATATTATGGAAGTTGATTCCAGTAAGTGATTGCCCGATACATTAGAGTCTTTTTCAAAACATCACTTTTGGGTTTAAGATGGGTGGGAGCACCTCTTAGGGCTAGCCTGGTACCGTAGTTGTGACTCTCACTGGCAAGCAACAGCTGAGAATACAGATATGAAGGTTTATGGTATGTATGGATGTTTTTTAAAAATAGAATCAAACTACACGCTAGTCTTTCACCAACTTTCATTCATGACAATTCAGAATTTGGAGGTAATCCTCCTGTGGAGAGTTCATTCATGACAATTCAGAATTTGGAGGTAATCCTCCTGTGGAGAGGTGGAGCCGGCAGTCCGACAGTGAGGCAGGGCACACCGTAGCCAAGCCCAAGATGGCGGCCGGGAAGGCATGGACGGCGAGCGAGCGACGCCGCAATCAAGATCAGGTGCGTGGATCGCACACCTGGGTACAATTAAGTAATCCTCATGCGCTGTATAAAAGGGCGACAGCCGCGAACGTCGGGAGGAGAGGCGGAGAGACAAGAACGAGCCGGAGGGAAGCTGATGCTGAGAGAGGCGACGACGCCCGAAGCAGAAAGGCAAGCGGTAGAGCGAGCGGCAGACGGAGCAACTGAAAAGCAGTCATTATTGAAAAATAGTCTAAACGTGCCCGCCGCTATGTCCTTCCTTGACGGTCTTTGAAACCTGCAAAATGGCTTGAGAAGTCTGTCATACCTCCTTTTTCATTGTCCCATTTACTCTCTGTAAAGCACCAGTTCCATTGGCAGCAAAACAGGCCCAAAGCATAACACTACCACCACTTTACTTAACGGTAGGTTTGGTGTTCCTGGGATTAAAAAGGCCTCACCTGTTTCTCCTCCAAACATATTGCTGGGTATTGTGGCCAAATAGCTTTTTGGCCACTGTGGACAATACTGAAGACCCCAAACACACGTCAAAAGTGGTAAAGGAATGGCTAAGTCAGGCTAGGTTAAATTAGGCTTTTCCAAAGTCCTGACCTAAACGTGTGGACAATGCTGAAGAAACAAGTCCATGTCAGAAAACCAACACATTTGGCGTAACTGCACCATTTTTGTCAAGAAGAGTGGTCAAAAATTCCACCAAAAGCTTGTGGATGGCTACCAAAAGCGCCTTATTGCAGTGAAACTTGCCAAAGGACATGTAACCAAATATTAACATTGCTGTATGTATACTTTTGACCCAGCAGATTTGCTCACATTTTCAGTAGACCCATAATAAATTCATAAAAGAACCAAACTTCATGAATGTTTTTATGACCAACAAGTATGTGCTCCAATCACTCTATCATAAAAAAATAAGGGTTGTAGAAATGACTGGAAACTCAAGACAGCCATGACATTATGTTCATTATGTCATGTCTTTGTGGTCATGTTTTGTTTAGTTGTGTTAGATTACTTCAAGACTCCATTAGTTACTGTTTTTTCACTCCATTGTTTTGTTTCCATGCCTACCAATCAGTTCACCTGTCCATACGACTCACGCACTTGATTCATTTGACCTCACGCACCTGTTTTCAAGCACCACAGCACTATTTAAGCCTGTAGTTGCCAGGCAGTCAGCCTGGCGACATCACCCTCTATCTGTTGCGATCCGTGACACGGATCTTCACATGTTTATTTTTCCATCTTTGTTTGATTCTCTTTCTGACCCACTTACTTCCTGTTTAGTCCGTTACCATGGTTACACATTGATTTCACCTGCTCCTCGTTTTCTACACACACCTGGTTCTACTTGATTACTCCCTATATAAGCCTTCCTCTTTTCCTTGTTTAGTCTGGGTCCATAAAATTTGCTCTCATGCAACAGGTGACGACTGCTATTTTTCTACGTTTATTCTCGCTAGCTCATATGCTAAGCCACCTGCCTTTTCTTAGCTCACATGCTAATTGTTTTTGTTTTTACATTTTTGTGCTTTCACGCCCAAGTCTAGTTTTCTGTTTGTATTTCCTAGTTTTTTATACTAGCGTTTTTGGTTTGCCTTTTTATTAGCTCCAGTATTTCTGTTCAGAGCTCTCTTTTTGTTAAATAAATATTTTAAGATCTTACCTTTGTTGTGTTCAAGTCAACGCATCCTCGAGGGAATCGAACCCGGCACCACGATGCCAAACAGTCCTTACACTATCATCCTCTACACACCCTTGCTCCATGCTGATGATCCATGCTCTTTTCTCGTTCCCCGTAAGTTTTGTTATTCATGCCATAGTTTGCAAGTTTTGTTTTATGTCCATAGTTTATGTTATAGTAATAGTTTTGTTTCGTAGCCAAATTTTTGTACCTCCTCTGTGAGCGGCTTTCGTTTGTTCCATTTTTGAGTTAAGATTAAAATATGTAATTACCTTCACATCGTGACGCACCATAGTCCACGCCATGACACTTTACAAGTGTATGTAAACTTTTGACCACGTCTGTACAAATATGTTAGGGTTGTACAGTATACCAGTATTAGTATAGTACTGCGATACTAATGAATTATATTCGGTATTATACCGCCTCTAAAAAGAACCAGTTTTGCCGTTCCTGAATGTAAACAAATGCCATGGGTGGATCCCCACCTAACATCCACTGTAATGATACCAAGTACAGGACCGTATCTAGTCAATACTAATATAATTACATCAATATTTTCTAGCATCGCAAAATCTTTTTTTTGTTTTTTTAAGATTTATATTATGTTTAGAAACTCAGTAAATAATGTCCCTGGACACATGAGGACTTTGAATATGACCGATGTATGATCCTGTAACGACTTGGTACCCAAATTTGTGGTCAACTAATGTACCAATATCAATCAAGTGATTATTACATTTTACAACTCCCAGCTGCTGCTATTAAAGGCGACAGTTGATTCGATAACAAGGCCCACCTGGGCCATCCACTTAACGGTTGCTGTCTTCGAGGCCGGTCCTTGCACACCCAGTGCCACGGCCCCCCTCCACAATTACATTATAACAGAAGTGTAGATAGAACATGTTAAAAGAGAAAATAAGCAGATATTAACAGTAAATGACAAGTAGATTAATGGCCTACTGAAATGAGATTTTCTTATTTAAACGGGGTTGGCAGATCCATTCTATGTGTCATACTTGATCATTTCGAGATATTGCCATATTTTTGCTGAAAGGATTTAGTAGAGAACATCGACGATAAAGTTTGCAACTATTGGTCGCTAATAAAAAATCCGCAAAATCGCAAACGATGACGTCACCCGTGTGAGGGCTCCTCACATCCTCACATTGTTTATAATGGGAGCCTCCAACAAAAACAGCTATTCGGACCGAGAAAACGACAATTTCCCCATTAATTTGAGCGAGCACGAAAGATTCGTGGCTGAGGATATTGATAGCGAAGGACTAGAAAAAAATAAATAAATAAATAAAGTTAAACAAAAAAAAAAGGCGACTGCATTGTGAGCGATTCAGATGTTTTTTAGACACATTTACTAGGATATTTCTGGAAGATCCCTTATCTGCTTATTGTTTTGATAGTGTTGTAGTGAGATTTTAAAGATTGTAAAGACATACATCGAGGTCGGATGGCTGCGGTGAACAAGCAGTGCCTCAGAGAGAAGCCGAGGAGCCAAGTTCCCAGCTGCCTTTCTTGACAGGACGACGAATAATCCATTGATGTCTCCGGTAAGATATATATCACAATTTCCCCCATCCCAAAACATGCTGGTTGACGTAGAGAAATCATTTTCGCTTGACTGCTCTGTGTTAAAAACAAAGAAACAGCGGCTGTGCCTTGGTGCTAAAGACTGCTGCAATCCACCACTTTCCACCAACAGCATTGTTTTTTATAGTCTACATTATTAAATGAACAAATTGCAAAAGATTCAGCAACACAGACGTCCAAAATACTGTGTAATTACGCCATGAACAGAGACGACTTTTAGTCGTGTTTGGTGCAGCGCTAATATTTCCTTACAGTCTGTGACGTCACGTACACGCGTCATCATTCCGCGACATTTTCAACAGGAAACTCGCGGGAAATTTAAAATTGCAATTTAGTAAACTAAAAAGGCCGTATTGGCATGTGTTGCAATGTTAATATTTCATCATTGATATATAAACTATCAGACTACGTGGTTGGTAGTAGTGGGTTTCAGTAGGCCTTTAATAATTCACTTTCTACCATTTGTCCTTAATAATTTTGACCATAAATAGGTAGATAAATGACAAAATATAAAGTTAAAGTTAAAGTACCAATGATTGTCACACACATACTAGATGTGGCGAAATTATTCCCTGCATTCGACCCATCACCCTTGATCACCCCCTGGGAGGTGAGGGGAGCAGTGGGCAGCAGCGGTGCCACGCCCGGAAATCATTTATGGTGATTTAACCCCCAATTCCAACCCTTAATGCTGAGTGCCAAGCAGGGATATGTTACTGCATATGTCAGCAGACTAATTAGGAGCCTTTGTTTACTTAATTACTACTAAAAGACAAGTTGTGTAGTATGTTCTCTATTTTATATAAGGACAAACTTGCAAATAAAAAAATATGTCTGATGTACCTTAAGTTTTTTTGTTAAAATAAAGCCAATAAGAAATTTTTAGTGTGTTCCCCTTTATTTATCAAGATACATTTTGGTGCCGGTACCCAAATATTGGTATCGGGACAACCCTGTAAACAAAACCAGGGAGCAAACAAAAGAGCCGCCGTCACAAAGCAGACACACGGCCGTACAAACTACCTCCAGACACACTTTAATGGCTTCACAGCAAGGACAGATGTGCACATCTGCTCGGAATAAAACCCCCTGGAGTACACGCACACACATACTCAAACACGGTAAAGCTGATGCATTTAATTGCCGGAACAAGCAGAGCATGAGGGCGGGAGTTGTGGGGGTTGGGGTGGTCACTGAGACATTTATGCTGATGCAAGTTTTCCCCGGCGTACACTGAGCATCAATCTATCAACTTCATTATTCGGCTTCAGTTTGCTGTACGCAGGGGGACAGGTGCGATAACTTGACACCTGGCAACCGATGCACAACATCGGTAGCTAAATACCTACGCTGGAAAAGTCCAATCAATTAGTACCTACATATCCTTTGGTGCTCACCTTGCACAAATATAGCTCAATATGAGTACTGTCTATCTATCTTTGTGCATTCACGCACAGCTTAAAATGTTTGGTGGACAAAATGAGACGGAGGAGTGGCATAAAACGTTTGGTGCTCACCTTGCACGAATATAGCTCAATATGAGTACTGTCTATCTACCTTTGTGCATTCACGCACAGCTTAAAATGTTTGGTGAACAAAATGAGACGGAGGAGTGGCATAAAACGCCTCTTCATGTGGCAGCAAAAGTTGTACAAGTAGCTAGAAATGAAGACAAATCAAACATCAGAGGCAGCACGGCGAAACAGTGGTTTGTTTGTGTGCCGTGCATTATGAAGGTCCTGGGGTTCGAGCCCCGTTTGGGGTCTTTCTGTGTGGTGTTCTCATCCTGACTGTGCGGGTTACTCCGGCTTCCTCCCAGCTCGAAAGGATAGGCCCCTCCCACCTCCGAAGACATGAACCTGATTGGTTGATTGGCAACACTAAACTCTCCCTAGTGTGTGAATGTTGTCTATCTGTAAAGAGGTAGCGACTTGTCCAGGGTAGGGTTGTACAGTAATCAATTGGAAACGGTACTATACCACCTTTGAAAAATACCAGTGCCACTCTTTCCTCTCAGCACTGCCTCTCCGAACTTGCCCACTCTCTATCTCACGTCACTCGCCCCCCACACACTGCCATTCTTAAAGGAGCACATACGCTACTCTCACACCAGCTGCTTTAAAACACTCGTCGCCAAATGTATTAGCACTTTTGCTTCAGACTTAAATCCACATTTTATTGATAAGAAGTCAGATCTGCACAAGGGGTTATAAAAAGTGACAGGTAATAATGTAATTGTTATTATACCTGTCTTCCAGGGACCTGGTAAAATGATAACGATGTGCAGGTAAGAGTTTTTAATACACTTAAAATAGGAGGAGCAGGCGAGGCTGGCGAACAGGCGAGGCTGGCAGAAATAGCAGCCTGATTGGCAACTGCAAACAGGTGTGCCAGGCTGCCAATCAGGGACAGGTGAAGGAAACGAGCGCTCAGGGAAACAAAAATATAAAACTAAAATAAAGCCGTCGACAGGAAACAAACACCAACCAAGGAAACACGAGCAGACGTGACTGTAGTCGAGGAACACAGGGCAGACATTCCCTTCAGTGTCCATGCCATTTCGATACTTTTTAAATTATATTTTAACTTTTTAAAATTGTTCTTTGACTGAATGTTTAATGTAGTGTAAGATTGTCTGTTAAAATAAAGCCAATATTGACATTTTTCGTTGTTCCCTTTATTTGGAAATGTATCGAAAAGTATTGATATACACTATATTGCCAAAAGTATTCGGCCACCCATCCAAAAGACCAGTATCAGGTGTAATAATGACTTGGCCCGGCCACAGGTGTATAAAATCAAGCACTTGTGTAGACTCTTTCTACACACATTTGTGAAAGAATGGGCCGCTCTCAGTGATTTCCAGCGTGAAACTGTCACAGGATGCCACCGGTGCAACAAATCCAGTCGTGAAATTTCCTCAGTTCGTAATATTCCAAAGTCAACTCTCGGCTTTATTATAAGAAAATGGAAGAGTTTGGGAACAACAGCAACTCAGCCACCAAGCGTTACGACACGTAAACTGACAGAGAGGGGTAAGCGTATGCTGAAGCGCATAGTGCAAAGACTTTCTGCACAGTCAGTTGCTACAGAGCTCTAAACCTCATGTGACCTTCCAATTAGCCCACGTGCAGTACACAGAGAGCTTCATGAGAATGGTCTCCATGGCCGATCAGCTGCATCTAAGCCATACATCACCAAGTCCAATGCAAAGCGTCGGAAGCAGTGGTGTAAAGGATGTTGCCATTGGTCTCTAGAGCAGTGGAGACGCCTTCTCTGTAGTGATGAATTATGATTTTCCATCTGGCAATCTGATGGACCGGTTTGGGTTTGGAGGTTGCCAGGAGAACACTACATTTTGGATTGCATTGTGCCGAGTGTAAAATTTGGTGGAGGAAGAATTATGGTGCAAGGTTGTTTTTCAGGAGTTAGGCATGGCCCCTTAGTCCCAGTGAACGGAACTTTGAATGCCCCAGGGTACCAAATTATTTTGGACAATTCCATGCTCCCAACCTTGTGGGAACAGCTTGGAACAGTCCCCTTACTTTTCCAGAAATGACTGTGCACCAGTGCACAAAGCAAAGTCCATAAAGACATGGACGACAGAGTCTGGTGTGGATGAACTTGACTGGCCTGCACAGAGTCCTGACGTGAACCAGAACACCTTTGGGATGAAAAAGCACGGAGACTGAGAGCCGGGACTTCTCGACCGCTTTTGGAAGAATGGTGGAAAATTCCTGTCAACACACCCCGCAACCTTGTGGACAGCCTACCTAGAAAAATTGAAGCTGTAATAACTGCAAAAGGTGGACCAAAAATCATATTGAACCCTATGGGTTAGGAATGGAATGGCACGAGGCAATATAGTTTACTTTTTAGTACCGGTACTAATGATTGCTATCGGGACAACCCGAGTCCAGGGTGTACCCCGCCTTCTGCCCGAGTGCAGCTGGGATAGGCTCCAGCACTCCCAAAAAAGAATGGTTGGAAGCTTACACCAGTGGAATTTATTTGAAAAAGTACCACCAGTCAAATATTTGCAAAATGCATCCACTTTAGTAATAAAAACTGCAACATCACTAACACTGATTGCCGTTTTTGGATTAATGCACTCCTGCTTCAGCTCCTCTGAAATATATTTCATCCCGGAGTGCAATTCGGAGCAAATTTATTCCCCTTTCCATCCTGGCACTTTTATCATTTCTCATCCTAATACTCCCGACTCCCTATCCATCCATCTGTTTATCCATCCATTTTCCAGCTGCTGCAAAACCTGCAAGCCTCAGCCTTTCTGAGCGGAAATCAGTCCGGCGGCAGAAGTCGGCTCCGAGCAACTGCCAAAAAGTGTGCTCTTATGCATGTGAATGGGAGAAGGTGTGAGGCGTCGAACAATTGTCGGCGTTTTGACATCTTTGTCTCCTTCAGCGTTGCAATCATTATATCAGCATTAGTGCACTCGGTTATTCAAATATGACTCATGCGTTATTAATAATGATTACGAGTTTAATAGCACAAGATGCTTCGGAAAGACAAGGCGTCAACATCTTCAACAGCTGCGATGCAGAAGTGAAGTGAAGTGAATTATATTTATATAGCGCTTTTCTCTAGTGACTCAAAGCGCTTAACATAGTGAAACCCAATATCTAAGTTACATTTAAACCAGTGTGGGTGGCACTGGGAGCAGGTGGGTAAAGTGTCTTGCCCAAGGACACAACGGCAGTGACTAGGATGGCGGAAGCGGGAGTCGAACCTGCAACCCTCAAGTTGCTGGCACGGCCACTCTACCAACCGAGCTATGCCGCCCCAGAGATTCAGAGAATATTTAGGACGAGCCAGGCGTGAACGTGAGTACATATTTATTGGTATTCTAACAAAACTACACAAAAAGGCAAACAAAGGGCGCGCACAGTGGCGGAGAACAAATACTTGGCTACAAAAACAAATGACTAGAACAGGAGTCGGGAACCTTTTTGGCTGAGAGAGCCGTGAAAGCCAAATTTTTTAAAGTGTATTACCGTGAGAGCCGTATCATACAGTATGTTTTAACACTGAATACAACCAAATGCATGCATTTTTTAAGTAAGACCTACATTTTTAGAGTGTAAGCCTTTTATTTTATAGAATTTTTATTCTGAAGCTGACCAATAATAAATAAAATACTTCTTTGGCAACACTAAATTGGCCCGAGTGTGTGAATGTGAGTGGGAATGTCGTCTGTCTATCTGTGATGAGGTGGCGACTTGTCCAGGGTGCACACCGCCTTCTGCCCAAATGCAGCTGAGATAGGCTCCAGCAACCGCCGCGACCCCAAAAGGGACAAGAGGTAGAAAATAGATGGATGGACTTCTTACCATTGATGTGACTTATTGAACAGGAGCGGTTTAAAACGGATGGATGGGATTAAAATGCATAACAATATTTTATATGTTAAACGTTCTTTTTAACACTGATTACCAGCGGAATTATTCATTACTAATCGTGTTAAGCAATGTCAGCTCAGATGTATCTGAGAGCCAGATGCAGTCATCAAAAGAGCCACATTTGGCTCTAGAGCCATAGGTTCCCTACCCCTGGACTAGAACAAAGACTGGAAACTAAAAACGTGAAACAAAAACACTAGTGCTGTGGCATGAATAAAAAACCAAAAACTTGCACTGAGGCATGAATACAAAACTTATGTGGCGTGGTCAAAAACGAAGAGCAAGGCATGAAGGTAGGTAGGTAAAGTTGCCAGGAAGAAGGCAGAAACAGAATGGCTTAAATAATGACTGTGATAATGATTAGCAGGTGTGAGAACTGAGGACCAGGGCGTGACTGGAGGGCAAGGTGAAAATCAATGAGTTGGCATGGAGACGAAAACAAACCAAGAAGCGCAAAAACAGAACTGAGTGTCCAAAAAACAAAACATAACATGACCAAAAATGACAAAAACAAAACATAATCCATAGGCGTGATGCTGTTTGACTTTTTGACCACTCCTCTTGACAAAATTGGTGCAGTTCAGCTAAATGTGTTGGTTTTCTGACATGGACTTGTTTCTTCAGCATTGTCCACACCAGGACTTTGGGAAGGCCATTCTAAAACCTTAATTCTAGCCTGGTTTAGCCATCCCTTTACCACTTTTGACATGTGTTTGGGGTCATTGTCCTGTTGGAACACCCAACTGCGCCCAAGACCCAACCTCCGGACTGATGATTTTTTTTCATTGTCCCATTTGAAGCATCAGTTCCATTGACAGCAAAATCAAGTACAGAGCATAATACTACCCCCACCATTCTTGACGGTATGCATGGTGTTCCTGTGATTAAAGGCCTCACCTTTTCTCCTCCAAATATATTGCTGGGTATTTTGGCCAAACAGCTCAATTTTTGTTTCATCTGACCACAGAACTTTCCTCCAGAAGGTCTTATCTTTGTCCATGTGATGTCAGATGAAACCAAAATTAAGCTGTTTGGCCACAATACCCAGCAATATGTTTGGAGGCGAAAATGTGAGGCTTTTAATCCCAGGAACAGCATTCCTACCGTCAAGCATGGTGGTGGTAGTATTATGCTCTGGGCTAGTTTTGCTGCCAATGGAACGGGTGTTGCTCCAAACATATTGCTGGGTATTGTGGCCGAACATCTCCTGACATCACATGGACAAAGATAAGACCTTCTGGAGGAAAATGCGCTCCTTAGCTACTATGCTACTTGTTTTTTGTTTTGGCTTGTGTGCACTAGCATTATGAGACTCTTGTTTTGTCAACACAGGCAGGATGGAGCAGCGTTTTTTTTTGTGAAGTCAGGAACCGTGCGGTCGGGTCTTTGGAGTTTTGACGACAGTTGCGGCGCGAGAGTGTTGAAACAAAAAGTGTTTCTCGCCTTCCTGTCGGTCATTTTTTCTTAATAATGATGTCAAGATCCAACACTTCGCCGCAGCTGCAGACTGTCAGCAATCAGCGCACCTGGTAGAAATCAGGAGGACAGCATAAAGACCAGTCACTCCTTGGAACCAACTCCGGAACGTTGTTAACTCTCAGTATTAACCATTATGTCTCTAGCTTCCCTCTTGTTGTCCTCGCCCTTGTTCTCCGTGTCCTCTTGTCTTTTTGACTCATGTCCATTGTCTCCCCCTGCGGTACCCGCCTTGTTCCGTGTGTTCGGGCTCTGTGCCTCGACCTCCAACCGGATTTTGGACTGCCTCCCTCGATCCTCGACCCTTGCCTGGACACGGACCTTGTCGCTTCTCTCCTGCCCTCGACCTCCTGCCTGTCCCCGGACTTCCTTTGTGCCTCGCCCTCTTGGACTGACGAAGAATTCATCCATCACGCACGTCTAACATCCTCTGGTATTATTTACACAGTTAATTCCACACTTAATCCTGCAACCACTACGTAGAGTAGCATACACCTCCCACACAATCATCAGGGGTTACAATAAACCTGGTAACCTGAGTTTATTTGTGGTGTCGTCTCCTTCCAAACCTCACGTAGACATCTCACAAGACCCTCGGGTGCCTTGAATGTCAATCAAGTGACCAAAGTGACGTCTTAGTTATAATTTTAAGGTTTGCTTTATTTTATTACTGACAAACCGATCGACCTCATGGGTACACTTGCAATAAAATATGGAGAGGCTGCTGATGGTGTGTTTGACGGAGAAGCAGCTACAATGAGAAACATTAGATATCATTTTAATATTATTACATCCATTTTCTACCGCTTGTCCCTTTCGGGGTCTCAGCTGCATTCAGGCAGAGGGCGGCGTACACCCTGGACAAGTCGCCACCTCATTGCTCCTCTATGGGGTCTTGAGGCACTAGGAGGTTAAACCCTTTACTATTGTCACCCCAGGTGGCTCTTGGCAAAGGTCTAGTACAGGGGTGTCAAACTCAAATACAGAGTGGGCCAAAATTTAAAACTGAACGAGGCCGCGGGCCGAGGTTGAACAAACGAATCCTTTAATAGGGACCCAAACAAGTTTTGCATTGAATATTGACCAAGCAAGGCTTATATAACTTTATAGTGACATGCAAAATCGAGTTTAAAATAATAATAATTAAAAAATATCAATGGCATATCAAATAAAATAAAAATACAAATTGAATGCCTCTTTTCGGTGGCGGGTTTGAGTTGGGGCGGGGTTTGGTGGTAGCGGGGGGTGTATATTGTAGCGTCCCGGAAGAGTCAGTGATGCAAGGGGTTCTGGGTATTTGTTTGGTTGTGTTTATGTTGTGTTTATGTTGTGTTACGGTGCGGATGTTCTCCCAAAATGTGTTTGTCATTCTTGTTTGCTGTGGGTTCACTGTGTGGCGTTTATTTGTAACAGTGCTAAAGTTGTTTATACGGCCACCCTCAGTGTGACCTGTATGGCTGTTGATCAAGTATGCCTTGCATACACTTGTGTGTGTGTGTATGAGCCGCAAATATCATGTGAGTGGGCCAGCACGCTGTTTGTATGAAGGAAAAGCGGACGTGGCAACATGTAGAGAACGCCAAAGGCAGTGCTTTTACGGCCCGCCACCAATATTATTGTCCAGGTGGAAATCGGGAGAAATTCGGGAGGGGCACTGAACTTCGGTAGTCTCCCGGGAAAATCGGGAGGGTTCACGAGTATGAGTATTAGTGGTGAATGCGGTGTTACAGCGGCGGGCCAGCTCTAATGTTAATTTGATATTGCCTCAAGGGGCAAATGAAATTACACGGTGGGCCAAATTTGGCCCGCGGGCCAGAGTTTGACACCCATGGTCTAGTACCTGACTGCCAGCTAGCCAGGGATACTGTGAAGACCTCAACGGCGGAGTAGGCAGAAGACGGTAGATTTTAAGAACTACCACAATGGCTGCTAAGGCGGAGGATGGCTGCAGCAGAAAAGGGTCCCCCCAGTCGTCTTGGACTCCATGCCACTGGACCCTGACTGATTCTGTCAAGGATCGTGGGATCTCCCCAGGTTAAACAAAGTCATGCACAGGCATCCTCCATAAAAGGAGGATTGTCATACTCGTTCGAGTGACCGCCGATGATTTTAATTGTATTGCTTTGATACAACATTTCTAATCTAAAAGTTTGATTTTGTTATATGTTGTTTGGAGTTAACAGCCTCATCTCAGAACCAATTGTTCTTGTAAATTGAGGTCCGACTGTATTTTAAAACAAACCATAATCTTGCAGTGGATGGAGTCTAACATAGTTCTCACTGTAATAAATGTGCTTATTCCTTTTCTTCCGGTTTTATCGTTTGGAATGGCCAGCATCCGCCGCACAGCTGTTTCCAGGTCCCGGTTGTCTTGTAAAGAACTGAACACATGTGGTGGCCCATGGGATCGCACCCCAAAATGGAGCCAGGTCCAGGAAAAGTGTAGTAGTGGGGCAACATTGCCGATCCAAGCAGAGCCAAGGCCACGGAGCAGGAACATGGCATCTGGGGATCGAACCAGAGGTATTTGTCTTTGTAACACCTTCAGGCTGGGACTGAGCCAGAGGACTAGACCATCCGGGAGTATTGCATGTTGTGGCCAGATGTTACGGACTTAGTTCCAAAATGAGGTTTCACAAAACACTCTCTTTTCTCCCCCTTCTCGGTCCTTGCTTGCCGTTCTTTGGGTCTGCCTCAGGAAAGTGTTGACACCCAGTCCACTTCATGGCAGGACAATCAATCTGGAGCAGACTGACCAATGGCTGCTGGGGCCAGCTTGAAGTCCCGGGTGAGGAGAGAAATTGGGTAGAAGTAGAAGGGAGGAAGGGCTTGTGGTGGACGGGATCAGGTGGGGTTTGTATGACAAAGAGCAGATTAAGACGCAGGATGAGAGAAAAACATATATATATATATGCATATATATATATATATATATATATATATATATATATATATATATATATATATATATATATATATATTTACAAACTCTGTTTCCATATGAGTTGGGAAATCATGTTCGATGTAAATAATGATATTTGATGTTCAAACTGATAAACATTTTTTTTTGTGCAAATAATCATTTACTTTAGAATTTGATGCCAGCAAAAACGTGACAAAGAAGTTTGGAGAGGTGGCAATAAATACTGATAAAGTTGAGGAATGCTCATCAAACACTTATTTGGAACATCCCACAGGTGTGCAGGCTAATTGGGAACAGGTGGGTGCCATGATTAGGCATAAAAACAGCTTCCCAAAAAATGATCAGTCTTTCACAAGAAAGGATGGGGCGAGGTACACCCCTTTGTCCACAACTCTGTGAGCGAATAGTCAAACAGTTTAGGAACAACGTTTCTCAAAGTGCAATTGTAAGAAATTTAGGGATTTCAAAATCTACGGTCCATAATATCATCAAAAGGTTCAGAGAATCTGGAGAACTCACTCCAAGTAAGCGGCATGGCCGGAAACCAACATTGAATGACCGTGACCTTCGATCCCTCAGACGCACTGTATCAAAAACCGACATCAATCTCTAAAGGATACCACCACATGGGCTCAGGAACACTTCAGAAAACCACAGTCACTAAATACAGTTTGTCGCTACATCTGTAAGTGCAAGTTAAAGCTCTACTGTGCAAAGCGAAAGCCATTTATCAACAACATCCAGAAACGACGCCGGCTTCTCTGGGCCTGAGATCATCTAAGATGGACTGACGGAAAGTGGAAAAGTGTTCTGTGGTCTGACGAGTCCATATTTCAAATTGTTTTTAGAAATATTCAACATCGTGTCATCCGGACCAAAGGGGAAGCGAACCATCCAGACTGTTATCGACGCAAAGTTCAAAAGCCGGCATCTGTGATGGTATGGGGGTGCATTAGTGCCCAAGGCATGGGTAACTTACACATCTGTGAAGGCACCATTAATTCTGAAATATGTTGTTTTGGAACAACATATGCTGCCATCTAAGCGCCGTCTTTTTCATGGACGCTCCTGCTTATTTCAGCAAGACAATGCCAAGCCACATTCAGCACGTGTTACAACAGTGTGAATTCGTAAAAAAAGGGTGCGGGTACTTTCCTGGCCCGCCTGCAGTCCAGACCTGTCTCCCATCAAAAATGTGTGGCACATTCGCATTATTAAGCATAAAATACGACAGCGGAGACCCCGGACTGTTGAACGACTGAAGCTCTACATAAAACAAGAATGGGAAAGAATTCCACTTTCAAAGCTTCAACAATTAGTTTCCTCAGTTCCCAAACGTTTATTGAGTGTTGTTAAAAGAAAAGGTGATGTAACACAGTGGTGAACATGCCCTTTCCCAACAACTTTGTGGTGGACGGTATCAGGTGGGGTTTGTATGACAAAGAGCAGATTAAGACGCAGGATGAGAGAAAAACATATATATATATATATATATATATATATATATATATATATATATATATATATATATATATTTACAAACTCTGTTTCCATATGAGTTGGGAAATCATGTTCGATGTAAATAATGATTTGCAAATCATTTTCAACCCATATTCAGTTGAATATGCGACAAAGACAACATATTTGATGTGTTGCAGCCATGAATTTCTAAGTTAATTATTATTTGCAAAAAAAAAAAAAGTTTATGAGTTTGAACATCAAATATGTTGTCTTTTTAGTGCATTCAATTGAATATGGGTTGAAAGGGATTTGCAAATCATTGTATTCCGTTTATATTTACATCTAACACAATTTCCCAACTCATATGGAAACGGGGTTTGTACATAACAATTTTGGATTTATAATTCAAAATATAGATCTGGCCGACTGGGAATCAAAGTGTCTTCATTAGCGAAGCACTGACTGATGACAAATTGAGTGTCACGGTGGACATTTGAAGAAATTTCATTTTCCTTCCCATTTCTCTTAGAAAGCCGGCGTAAATGCCAGCGACCGACGAAGCAGAAAATCTGCAGCCGGCGTTTCCATGGCGACTCCTAACATTAAGTGCTTTGCTTCACGGCTGCGCTGATTGATCCCATCACGCGGGCCTCTTCAAGGGGACAAGAGTACATTTGACACGCTTGACACGGCGGCACGGGGGTATGCGGCGCACGCCCGCAGCCGGCGTCACAATATGCGGCGGCTCGAGAGTGCTTCAAACGGACGCACTTTGTCATTAGGTATCTCCACATGAGACTTTTGTGCATGTAGAGTCTCTCACTGGAGTCCTTCACAATCCAGCAGCCATTGTCTTCATCTGCAGGAGACGACCTTCTCAGGGGACAATACTAGAGGATGGAAACTAGGATATTATATTTTCAAGTAGTCAGTGTGCAGCTTTGATAGCTGATCTGGGATGTCCAAACTTTTTCCAGCAAAGACCGCATATTGAAATATTTGCACATGAAATCTTCGACCCAACTCTCGGGTTCGAGTCCCACATCAAGAGTGTTACTAAAACGGCCTTCTTTCATCGCCCTAGTATTGCTAAAATGTGCTCCATTTTGTCCGCCAGCGACGCTGAGATCATTATTCATTAGTTCGTCTCGTCTCGATTACTGTAACCTACTATTTTCGGGCCTCCCTATGTCTAGCATTAAAAGATTACAGTTGGTACAAAATGTGGCTGCTAGACTTCTGACAAGAACAAGAAAGTTTGATCATATTAAGCCTATAGTGTACTTTCATATACATATATACAGTGGGGCAAACAAGTATTTAGTCAGCCACCGATTGTGCAAGTTCTCCCACTTAAAATGATGACAGAGGTCTGTAATTTTCATCATAGGTACACTTCAACTGTGAGAGACAGAATGTGGAAAAAAAATCCAGGAATTCACATTGTAGGAATTTTAAAGAAGTTATTTGTAAATTATGGTGAAAAATAAGTATTTGGTCAACCATTCAAAGCTCTCATTGAAGGAAGGAGGTTTTGGCTCAAAATCTCACGATACATGGCCCCATTCATTCTTTCCTTAACACGGATCAATCCTCCTGTCCCCTTAGCAGAAAAACAGCCCCAAAGCATGATGTTTCCACCCCCATGCTTCACAGTAGGTATGGCATCATCATGCATACTTATTTGAACAATGACATTATGCATACTTATTATTGTTATGTTTGAACAATGACATCATGATCCTTATTATTGTTATGTTTGAACAATGACATCATGCATACTTATTATTGTTATGTTTGAACAATGACATCATGCATACTTATTATTGTTATGTTTGAACAATGACATCAAGCATCCTTATTATTGTTATGTTTGAACAATGACATCATGCATCCTTATTAATATGTTTGAACAATGACATCATGCATCCTTATTATTGTTACGTTTGAACAATGACATCATGCATCCTTATTATTATTATGTTTGAACAATGATGTCATGCATCCTCATTATTGTTATGTTTGAACAATGACATCATGCATCCTTATTATTATGTTAGAACAATGACATCATGCATACTTAATATAGTTATGTTTGAACAATGACATCATGCATCCTTATTATTCTTACGTTTGAACAATGACATCATGCATCCTTATTATTGTTATGTTTGAACAATGACATCATGCATCCTTATTATTGTTATGTTTGAACAATGACATCAAGCATCCTTATTATTGTTATGTTTGAACAATGACATCATGCATCCTTATTAATATGTTTGAACAATGACATCATGCATCCTTATTATTGTTACGTTTGAACAATGACATCATGCATCCTTATTATTATTATGTTTGAACAATGATGTCATGCATCCTCATTATTGTTATGTTTGAACAATGACATCATGCATCCTTATTATTATGTTAGAACAATGACATCATGCATACTTAATATTGTTATGTTTGAACAATGACATCATGCATCCTTATTATTGTTATGTTTGAACAATGACATCATGCATCCTTATTATTGTTATGTTTGAACAATGACATCATGCATCCTTATTATTGTTATGTTTGAACAATGACATCAAGCATCCTTATTATTGCAATGTTTGAACAATGACATCATGCATCCTTATTAATATGTTTGAACAATGACATCATGCATCCTTATTATTGTTACGTTTGAACAATGACATCATGCATCCTTATTATTGTTATGTTTGAACAATGACATCATGCATCCTTATTATTGTTATGTTTGAACAATGACATCATGCATCCTTATTATTGTTACGTTTGAACAATGACATCATGCATCCTTATTATTATGTTTGAACAATGACATCATGCATCCTTATTATTGTTATGTTTGAACAATGACATCATGCATCCTTATTATTATGTTTGAACAATGACATCATGCATCCCTATTATTATGTTTGAACAATGACATCATGCATCCTTATTATTGTTATGTTTGAACAATGACATCATGCATCCTTATTATTGTTACGTTTGAACAATGACATCATGCATCCTTATTATTGTTATGTTTGAACAATGACATCATGCATCCTTATTATTGTTATGTTTGAACAATGACATCATGCATCCTTATTATTATGTTTGAACAATGACATCATGCATCCCTATTATTATGTTTGAACAATGACATCATGCATACTTATCATTGTTATGTTTGAACAATGACGTCATGCATCCTTATTATTATTATGTTTGAACAATGATGTCATGCATCCTCATTATTGTTATGTTTGAACAATGACTTCATTGTTCAAACATGCATACTTATCATTGTTATGTTTGAACAATGACATCATGCATCCTTATTATTGTTATGTTTAAACAATGACATCATGCATCCTTGTTATTGTTATGTTTGAACAATGACATCATGCATCCTTATTATTGTTATGTTTAAACAATGACATCATGCATCCTTATTATTGTTATGTTTGAACAATGACATCATGCATCCTTATTGTTGTTTGAACAATGACATCAAGCATCCTTATTATTGCAATGTTTGAACAATGACATCATGCATCCTTATTAATATGTTTGAACAATGACATCATGCATCCTTATTATTGTTACGTTTGAACAATGAAGTCATGCATCCTTATTATTGTTACGTTCGAACAATGACATCATGCATTGTTATTATACGGCAGAAGCATCCAAAGTAAAAGTCGGTGACAACATCTTGAAAAGAAACGCTAAAGTCGCTGCCCTTGAAAGTCAACTTTGTGTTGTCCCCTGTGGTTCCAGACTTCTAACCTGCTGTGTGTTGAATATGGATGTGCCTTGCCAAAGGCACTCCCACCTTGTCCTCAAACACCCCCACTCACCCTTAACTAATTATTTCTATCCGAGTAGCGAGGTGTCGCTTTAGGGATGTGGTTCTGGTCACTTCCCTTTTGGCGGACTCTCGCTAACTCTCTGGTCCAATTCCGAATTTAGTCGCCCTGACAGCCGCCTGACTGCTACTGAACCTTGTGTGTGCGCGAGGAGGCCGATACTAAGAAAGAGGGATTCGGGCAAATGTCAAGCAGTTTTGTGCACACACTTGATTCTTCACGACGTACACCTGCGGACTGCTTAGGGTAGGGTTGTACGGTTTACCGGTACTAGTATAGTATCGCGGTACTAATGACTCAAAAACGGTGCTATACTCTGTTTGAAAAGCACTGGTTTGCCTTTTTTTAAAAACTATTTTTACAGGCATGACATTGCTGGCTTTACGAGCAGAGGAGCATGTTCGGCAGCACACAATCACAGAGTACTAATAAGCAGACACAGTGTGTAGACAGAAAATGGAGAACGGACAAATTTTGGCTTAAAAACTAGATATAAAGGTACACCTGTGGAGGAAAAACCATTTTAAGTGACTACCTCTCAAAGCTCATGGAGAGAATGCCAAGACTGTGCGAAAAATTAATCAGAGCTAAGGGTGGCTATTTTGAAGAAACTAGAATATAAAACATGTTTTCAGTTATTTCACCTTTTTTTGTTAAGTATATAACTCCACACACACACACACACACACACACACACACACACACACACACACACACACACACACACACACACACACACACACACACACACACACACACACACACACACACACAGACATATACATATGTGTGTGTGGAGGGAGGTGTGGTCAGAGCACCTGCAGGACCAAAGGTCACCGCCTCTGTCTGTGGTGCTGAGGACGAGCGCTATCAGATAGGGGCGCTGACAGCGAGACATAAATAAACTGGCTGTTTCAACAACCTAATAAATGCTTTTGAGTGAATATTATGTTCATGAATATAACCATTCCTGTTTTGTTGAAATAAAGCCAATAATGCCATCTTTTGTGGTGCCCTTTACCCTTTATTTAGAAAAGTATCAAAAAGTACTGAAAAGTATCAAAATACATTTTGATACCGGGACAACACTGATATACTAACACTAACACTAATATATATATATATATATATATATATATATATATATATATATATATATATATATATATATAAACTGGCTGTTTCAACAACCTAATAAATGCTTTTGAGTGAGTATTATGCCCATGAATGTAACCATTCCTGTTTTGTTGAAATAAAGCCAATAATGCCATCTTTTGTGGTGCCCTTTATTCAGAAAAGTACCAAAAAGTACTGAAAAGTATCAAAATACATTTTGGTAATGGTACCAAAATACCGGGACAACACTAATATACGAACACTAACACTAATATATATATATATATATATATATATATATATATATATATATATATATATATATATATATATATATATATATATATATATATATATATAAAAATGGTTGGCTGTTTCAACAACCTAATAAATACTTTTGAGTGAGTATTATGTCCATGAATGTAACTATTCCTGTAAAGTAGTCATCTGTGGCAGCAGCTGCAGCAGCACAGCAGGGAGGCAAGTGAGCGTATAAGTGACAGCAGTTGGAAGGTGACACTGATCAGACTGATAGTGCATCCACAGTCCTCATCTCCTGATGACTACTCCATATTGATCCCCAGGAGGTTCATACTGCACACTAACACACTGCAGACTACACCACATTTATTACAGAGGAAGATTCAATTACGCATCTCCTTCTTCTATTCTACTGACCTACATGCATGCTTGTCTTACATGGACTGTGTGTGTGTGTGTGTGTGTGTGTGTGTGTGTGTGTGTGTGTGTGTGTGTGTGTGTGCGTGTGTGTGTTTTCTTCTACAGCAGAGGTGTCAAGGTCGTTTTCACTGGGGGCCACGTCGCAGGTATCTTTGGCCCCATAGGGCCGTTTCTAACAGTGAATATTATTATCTCACATTTTTAAATGCATTTTATTAGTAGATTAAAAAAAAGTAAAATGTAAAAAAAAATATGGTAAATTGCAATAATTTGACAAATTTGTGGTATAACAAAAAATAATAACAAACAAACTGGCAGCTCAAGTGCCAAAATGTTACTGTAAAATTGCAGTTATTTTTATTTACAGTAAAAAAAAAGTAAATTTTTCAGTAAAATTCTGGCAAGTGAGCTGTCTTTTTTGTACCATAAAAACAACAGTACATTTTCTCCATTAACAATAATACACACTACATTTTGAAGTGAAATTATTGCAACGTACCATATTTTTTTTTACATTTTAGTTCTTAGAAAATCTATTAATAAAATGCATAAAAAATGGTGTAATAATAGTATTCACTGATTACAGCAAAAAAAAAGTAGTTTTTTTCATTTTGAGAAAAACTATGTAGAAACAACAAAAAAATTCCAAATTTTACTGTAAAATTGCATGTTCTTTTATTTACAGTAAAAAAAACCCCAAAAAAACAAATGTAAATTATGCCCAAAAAATAATAATTCTGGCAACTGAGCTTTTTTTTTTTTTTTAAAAACAGCAGTACTGTTTTTCCATTTACACTCTACATTTTCCATTTATACACATTTTGAGGTAAAATTATTGCAACTTACCATATTTTTTTATATTTTAGTTCTTAAAAAAATCTACTGTCAAAATGCGTAAAATAATTGTGTAATAATATTATTCACTGATTACAGTAAAAAAAGGATAGTTTTTCATTTAGAGAAAAATGTAAAAACTACAGTAAATTTCACAATTCTACTGTAAAATGGCAGTTTTTTTATTTACAGTAAAAAACTAATGTAAATTTTACAATACATTTCTGGTAACTGAGCTGCCTTTTTTTCTTACCATAAAAACAGCAGTTCTGTTTTTCTATTTACAGTAATATACACTACATGTTGAGGTGAAATTATTGCAACTTACCTTTTTTTTTTTTTTTTTTACATTTTAATAAAAAAAAAGTCTACTAATAAAATGTATTAAAAAAATTAACAATAGTATTCACTTTTTACATTTTTTTTTATTTAGAGAAAAATGCTGTAAAAACCGCAGTAAATTAAAAAAAAAAAGAGTGTATATTTTACAACAAATTTCTGGCAACTGAGCTGCCTTTTTTTTTGTACCATAAAAACATTTTAGTTTTATGGTAGAATTTTTTATGGTATATTATTTTAAAAAAAAAAAATCTACTAATAAAATGCATTAAAAATTGTGTAACAATAGTGTTCAATTATTACAGTAGAAAAAGGTACAGTTTGTTACATTTTGAGAAAAATGCTGTAAAAATATTTTACAATAAAATTCTGGCAACTGAGCTGCCTTTTTTTTACCATAAAAACAGCAGAACTATTTTTCCATTTACAGTGATATACTAATATTTTAAGGTAAAATTCATGCAATTTACGATCTTATTTTTAAATTTTAGTTTTTAAAAATGTAAAAATAAAATGCATTAAAAAATGTTTACAGTAAAAAAAAAGTACAGTGTTTTTTCATTTAGAGAAAAAGGCTGTAAAAACCAGAGTAAATTTCACAAATTGATCATGAAATATTTTGCTACTTTTACATTTTTTTAAGGGTAACTTGCTTTGAAATCATCATTAGAAGTATTTATTTCTATTTAAAAAATGGTTTGAATGGTTAGTAATATATTTTTGCATAATTAGACAATATTTAAGTGAACATAATTTGCGATTACGTGGAGTATGTGTATTTTTTTTCTCCCAAAAAGGAAAGAAAATACATTTAGTGTCATAACGAGGACTATGGTGTGGTTTGTTTTCCCGTGGTGCAAAGCAATTGGAACGGACACGGCGTGAAGGTAAGGACGTCTTTTAATTAATAATTCAAAAAAGGAACAAACGAAAGGCCCGCACAAGGCGGAGAGCAAACTTGGCTATGAAAACAAAAACTCGCACAATGGGAGAACTATGAACATAAAACAAAACTTACAAAATATGGCATGAAAAACGAGAAAGAGCATGGATCATCGGCATAGATAACATGGGTGAGTAGAAGGTGATGTCGCCAGGCTGACTGCCTGGCAACTACAGGCTTAAATTGCTACGTTTGGAACGAATTTTGAATGCGCGAGTTGTCACCCCCAGATGCTGCAGGACTCGGACAAGGCAGGATAGTAGGTAAAAACTTGTTTTAATATAAAAATGACGAAAGAACACCTGACAAAAAGCAAAGAAACGGTGTGCCTACGCACGGGGAGCTAAATGCTAATGGTTAGCAAGCATAGACTCCAAAGTCCAAGAAAATCGACGCGCACGCGAAGCTAAGACATAACTTAGCAAGTGACCGTTGCGTGGAGCAAACAAAACATCCGGGACGAACACAGGTAGTAGGCAGGTTTAAATACTCAAACAATAATCAAAAACAGGTGTGCGTCAGAAAGTCAGTGCAGGTGGAACAAATGAGGTAACAATGGTAACTGAACACGGAAGTGCTCAAACAAAGGGATCGGAAGATCGGAAAATAATCAAAACGCACAAAAAGGACTCAAGAACAAAAACTGTGTCAGATCCGGGAAGCGGATTGTGACATAAATAGTGCTTGAAAACAGGTGCGTGAGTTCAAAAGAATCAGGTGCGTGAGTCGTGAAGACAGGTGTAAAAAACAAGAGTGCGCAAACACAGGAACTAACAGAGTCAAAAACAAAACAGAACATAACTAAACAGAAAATGATCACAAACACATGACATTTAGTAAGAAAAGTTGCAGTACTTATTTGATACATATTACTTCCAGGCTTTCGAGGGGCCAAATAAAATGAAGCGGCGGGTGACATCTGTCCCCCGTGCCTTGAGTTCTAAAGTATTTGACCTGTGTGGATCGGTCATCCATGGCCAGAGTTCATCCCAGCCACCAAGCCACAGTGCACATTTGCATGGTAAAATTACAGCTTACGTACAAAAATATCCTTTTCCCTTCACGCGAGGAACAATTCCACCGACAAAGTCAGCAGAGCCGACCGATGAAGCGCACGAGATCTATTTAAATTACAGCGGTCACGACCACGGATGTCACCGCTGCCACCCTCAGCCTTCCAAATCCTCCACTCGGAGCTCACCCAGAAAGCATGCAATGGTCAGCACATATAACAAAAAAGAAATACGAATAAGAAGCACTGGAAGTCAAACAACTCCGCAGCAATGCAACGCAGGACACGGACGCCCTTTTTATTTGTATTTTCCCTGCTTGGCTGCCCACGACTGTCACTGGTAATAAAGTAGCAGCACGGAAGAGAGGAGATAGTCCGGGTACTTCTACTCAAGTCCACTGGAAAGCCAACACAGCACATTTCCCATTTTAGAGAGCAGGGGATTAGGTTTTTTTTCTTATGACTTATCTTCAGGCTGAAGTCACCTTTTGTGGCTCTCTAAGGCAAAAACCTCAATGCATACACTTTTCAACCTAAAAAGAATGTTGGGTTTTGGTAAAAACTCATATGGATTAAGTACCATATTTTTCGGACTATAAACTGTCCCCTTCCTGAGGCGCCGTATGGTGGTCCAGAATCGCTTCGAAGCCGTCCGGAAGTCGTTTTCCATGGCTTCCCCGAACTCTTCCCATGTCCGAGTTTTTGCCTCCGCGACCGCTAAAGCTGCACACCGCTTGGCCCGTCGGTACCCGTCCACTGCCTCCGGAGTCCTATGAGCCAAAAGAACCCGATAGGACTCCTTCTTCAGCTTGACGGCATCCCTCACTGCTGGTGTCCACCAACGGGTTCTGGGATTACCGCCACGACAGGCACCAACAACCTTGCGGCCACAGCTCCAATCAGCCGTGCACTATCAACACCGTGTATGGTGCGGATGGTGTTCTGCTGACTTCGACTGCGGATGTTATGGATCGGTGGAGGGAATACTTCGAAGACCTCCTCAATCCCACCAACACGTCTTTCTTTGAGGAAGCGGTGCCTGGGGAATCTGTAGTGGACTCTCCTATTTCTGGGGCTGAGGTCGCTGAGGTAGTTAAAAAGCTCCTCGGCGGCAAGGCCCCGGGGGTGGATGAGATCCGCCCGGAGTTCCTTAAGGCTCTGGATGCTGTGGGGCTGTCTTGGTTGACAAGACTCTGCAGCATCGCGTGGACATCGGGGGCGGTACCTCTGGATTGGCAGACCGGGGTGGTGGTCCCTCTCTTTAAGAAGGGGGACCGGAGGGTGTGTTCCAACTATCGTGGGATCACACTCCTCAGCCTTCCCGGTAAGGTTTATTCAGGTGTACTGGAGAGGAGGCTTCGCCGGATAGTCGAACCTCGGATTCAGGAGGAACAGTGTGGTTTTCGTCCTGGTCGTGGAACTGTGGACCAGCTCTATACTCTCGGCAGGGTTCTTGAGGGTGCATGGGAGTTTGCCCAACCAGTCTACATGTGCTTTGTGGACTTGGAGAAGGCATTCGACCGTGTCCCTCGGGAAGTCCTGTGGGGAGTGCTCAGAGAGTATGGGGTATCGGAATGTCTTATTGTGGCAGTCCGCTCCCTGTATGATCAGTGTCAGAGCTTGGTCCGCATTGCTGGCAGTAAGTCGGACACGTTTCCAGTGAAGGTTGGACTCCGCCAAGGCTGTCCTTTGTCACCGATTCTGTTCATAACTTTTATGGACAGAATTTCTAGGCGCAGCCAAGGCGTTGAGGGGTTCCGGTTTGGTGGCCACGGGATTAGGTCTCTGCTTTTTGCAGATGATGTAGTCCTGATGGCTTCATCTGGCCGGGATCTTCAGCTCTCACTGGATCGGTTCGCAGCCGAGTGTGAAGCGACCGGAATGAGAATCAGCACCTCCAAGTCCGAGTCCATGGTTCTCGCCCGGAAAAGGGTGGAGTGCCATCTCCGGGTTGGGGAGGAGACCCTGCCCCAAGTGGAGGAGTTCAAGTACCTAGGAGTCTTGTTCACGAGTGGGGGAAGAGTGGATCGTGAGATCGACAGGCGGATCGGTGCGGCGTCTTCAGTAATGCGGACGTTGTATCGATCCGTTGTGGTGAAGAAGGAGCTGAGCCGGAAGGCAAAGCTCTCAATTTACCGGTCGATCTACGTTCCCATCCTCACCTATGGTCATGAGCTTTGGGTCATGACCGAAAGGATAAGATCACGGGTACAAGCGGCCGAAATGAGTTTCCTCCGCCGGGTGGCGGGGCTCTCCCTTAGAGATAGGGTGAGAAGCTCTGCCATCCGGGAGGAGCTCAACGTAAAGCCGCTGCTCCTCCACATCGAGAGGAGCCAGATGAGGTGGTTCGGGCATCTGGTCAGGATGCCACCCGAACGCCTCCCTAGGGATGTGTTTAGGGCACGTCCAGCTGGTAGGAGGCCACGGGGAAGACCCAGGACACGTTGGGAAGACTATGTCTCCCGGCTGGCCTGGGAATGCCTCGGGATCCCCCGGGAAGAGCTAGACGAAGTGGCTGGAGATAGGGAAGTCGGGGCTTCCCTGCTTAGGCTGCTGCCCCCACGACCCGACCTCGGATAAGCGGAAGATGATGGATGGATGGATGGATAAACTGTCCCGTTTGGAACGCATAATGATGCGCGAAGGAGTCACCTCAGGATGCAGTGGGACCGGACAGGCACGATTGCAGGTAAAAGCTGATTTCAATATACAAAATACAAAAGAACACTGGTGCAAACAGAAAAGACAGTGCGTGCCTACGCACGGGAAGCTAATGCTACATTTAGCATGGAGTTCAAAGAGTTCAAGATGAGTGTGCCGAATGCACGGAAGCCAAGACGAGACTTAGCAAAAATACAAAGACTTACAGAAACCAAAACGTCCGTGTTGCATATAGCAAGTGACAAACCAAGGACGAACTGAGGTAGATTGCAGGCTTAAATACTAAAGTAACAATTGCCATCAGGTGTGCGTCAAAAGGCATGGCAGGTGGAGCAAATGAGGAACCATGGTAACAAAAACAGGAAGTGCACATATAAACTTAGCACCGGAAGAGTCCAAACAATCAAAAAACTAAAAAGGACTAAAAAAACAGACAAAAGATGTGATCCGGGAAGCGGATCGCAACACTAAACCGCACTTAAAACCTTTCATTTTCTCAAAACTGGACAGTGCGCCTTATAACCCTAATGTACGGAATACTTCTGGTATTGCTTACCGGCCTCTAAAGCTATTTTATTTGGTACATGGTGAAATGATAAGTGTGACCAGTAGATGGCAGTCACACATAAGACATACATGTAGACTGCAATATGACTCAGGTAGACAACACCAACATTTTAAATGTTGCATTGAAAATATAGAACATTATACAAGGCGCTTAAAAAAAACTATCAAAATGTTTTAGTACGACTTTGGTAAGGTATGAAGCCACACCGCTTGATGGATTGTACTCTGCTTCAACATACGAGAATAGAATAGAATAGAATAGAATAGAAAGTACTTTATTGATCCCTGGGTGGAATTCAGCACCACAGTTTGCTCACAATAGACAATAAACACTTAGGTATTTTTTACATGTGAATAAAATATAAATACAGTCTATAATACAACATTATTCACATGTGAATAATATAAATACAGCCAATTATACAGCATTATTCACATGTGAATATTATGAATACAGTCAATTATACAGCATTACTCATATGTAAATCATATAAATACAGTTTATTATACAGCATTATTCACATGTGAAAAATATAAATACAGTGTATTACACAGCATTATTCACATGTGAATAACATAAATACAGTCTATAATACAGCATTATTCACATGTGAAAAATATAAATACAGTCTATTATACAGCATTATTCACATGTGAATAATATAAATTCAGTCACTTATACAGCATTATTCACATGTGAATAATATACATAGAGTTTATTATACAGCATTATTCACATGTGAATAACATAAATACAGTCTATTATACAGCATTATTCACATGTGAAAAATATAAATACAGTCTATTGTACAGCATTATTCACATGTGAATAGTATAAATACAGTTTATTATACAGCATTATTCACATGTGAATAACATAAATACAGTATTATTATGGTGTATAAAGTAAGACATTATCTGGCGTTTTGTTTCGCAATATTTTGCAATACCAACTTTTCTTAGCTTCTGGTATTTCCTGATGTGTATTTGGGTACTGCATAAGTTCGGAAAATTGTGCATCTTTGCAGTCTGTGGCGACACTGTAGTCGATAAGCTTCTTCTTTTTCTCTATCTTCTTGTTACAGAACATTCATCCTCCGCTGTTGCCATTTCTATAATAAAGTAGTGTAAAGTTCTTACTTATGTATGTCAGTAAACTTGCCATGAAAGCGCTAAAACAAGCGTGCAGGTTTTAAAAAACCTAATTTACATTATTATGTAGTCCTGATGGCTTCATCTGGCCGGGATCTTCAGCTCTCACTGGATCGGTTCGCAGCCGAGTGTGAAGCGACTGGAATGAGAATCAGCACCTCCAAGTCCGAGTCCATGGTTCTCGCCCGGAAAAGGGTGGAGTGCCATCTCCGGGTTGGGGAGGAGACCCTGCCCCAAGTGGAGGAGTTCAAGTACCTAGGAGTCTTGTTCACGAGTGGGGGAAGAGTGGATCGTGAGATCGACAGGCGGATCGGTGCGGCGTCTTCAGTAATGCGGACGTTGTATCGATCCGTTGTGGTGAAGAAGGAGCTGAGCCGGAAGGCAAAGCTCTCAATTTACCGGTCGATCTACGTTCCCATCCTCACCTATGGTCATGAGCTTTGGGTCATGACCGAAAGGATAAGATCACGGGTACAAGCGGCCGAAATGAGTTTCCTCCGCCGGGTGGCGGGGCTCTCCCTTAGAGATAGGGTGAGAAGCTCTGCCATCCGGGAGGAGCTCAACGTAAAGCCGCTGCTCCTCCACATCGAGAGGAGCCAGATGAGGTGGTTCGGGCATCTGGTCAGGATGCCACCCGAACGCCTCCCTAGGGATGTGTTTAGGGCACGTCCAGCTGGTAGGAGGCCACGGGGAAGACCCAGGAACCGTTGGAAAGACTATGTCTCCCGGCTGGCCTGGGAACGCCTCGGGATCCCCCGGGAAGAGCTAGACGAAGTGGCTGGAGATAGGGAAGTCTGGGCTTCCCTGCTTAGGCTGCTGCCCCCGCGACCCGACCTCGGATAAGCGGAAGATGATGGATGGATGGATGGAATTTACATTATTCACCCAAGAGAAAAAAAACATTGTAAAACTAACCAAAAAAAACATTAAAAACAACAAGATTTTACGGTAAAATAACTAACACACCGCCAGCTCTTTTGGTCCAATTTTACCGCTAAAAACAGTGGTTTTGTTTCTCCATTCCATTCCATTTATACCATTTTTTTATGCTGTAAAAACCCCCACAGCTTTTACTGTAAAATACTGGTGACTTATTGATGGAAAAATGCATTTTTTACCCCGAGAGTAACAAGCGGTTGCCTTGTTGCCTTTCCATTAAGAACAATAAACTAATGTTTAGTATAAGTTTGCTGGTTTCAACAAATGTAATGCCGAGTGCATATCATTTTGTCAAGATAATGGCACTAGCATTTACTTAATTTAAAAATATTTTTCAACATATTGAGCAAAAAGCTCTAATTTTTTTTCTCTCCCAAGAAAAGTGCACTTTTTATCAGTAAGATTATACTTATTTTAAGGTATTTTTGGGTTCATTGAGGTTAGCTAATTTTACTTGTTTTGTAAAGTCTTCACCAGCCAAATTTCTTGTTCTATTGGCAGATAATTTTGCGTAGTTCAAATAAAATACCTCTCATTTTTGTATTTTTTTTTTCTTGTTTATTAACACTGACTTTTTGCAGTGGAGATTTTTTGAGAACCTAAACAAATGTATTCCATTTTGAAATAAGGCAACATTACAAAATGTGGGGAAAGTGAAGCGCTGTGAATACTTTCGGTACATCAAATGTTTTTGAACCACTCACAATCAGCCTTGCATCTCGGCATCCAAACCCAATTTTTTTTTTTTCCAAATAAATCTCCAAGTGACTTTGAGTCCAATGCTGAACGACACCCAGCTGACAGCAGGGCATCAGGAGCTAAATGTGGCTGATGAAGATAAACAAAGGTCATGTGATCACTGGCGTAACCGTGACTAATTTTTAGCATAGCTGCAGGGAAAATCTGCAACACCACCTGACTCGTTTCCAGATCTTTAACACGGAGGCTATCTCCAAAAGTAAATGGGTTGTACTCGTATAGCGCTTTTCTACCTTCAAGGTACCAAAAGCGCTTTGACACTATTTCCACATTCACACACTGAAATCTGAGTAAGATTAAATATCCCAAATAAGGGTGATAGTGGAGGGAGGTGTAGCCAGCGCTGTCTGCAGGAGCAAAGGTCACCGCCTCTGTCCGTAGTGCTAAAGACAGAGCACCATGAGACAGGGGCGTTGCACTGCTGACGGCGAGACACAGCTGCAAGATGTGGAAAATGCGTCCTCGCAGTCCCACTGGCACAGGAGCCAAGCGTGCAGGTTTTAACAAGGTTTTAATATACATAGGTTTTTATCACAATCTTTCTCCCACAGAACGTGACTTTCCGGTCACGTCCGTATCCTCTCTCCCCTCCTTCTCCCGGCCGCTTACTGTTAAAAGACAACAGATGATTAGATTAACACGTAACACCTGTGAAATGAGGTTGGGGGAGAAAACAGGTTGGGGCAGAAAACAGGTTGGGGAGGAGATCTTGCCCCATGTGGAGGAGTTCAAGTACCTAGGAGTCTTGTTCACGAGTGAGGGAAGAGTGGATCGTGAGATCGACAGGTGCGGCCTCTTCAGTAATACGGACGCTGTATCGATCCGTTGTGGTGAAAAAAGAGCTGAGCCGGAAGGCAAAGCTCACAATTAACCGGTCGATCTACGTTCCCATCCTCACCTATGGTCATGAGATTTGGGTTATGACCGATAGGACAAGCTCACGGGTACAAGCGGCCCAAATGAGCTTCCTCCGCCGGGTGGCGGGTCTCTCCCTTAGAGCTCTCTCATCCAGAAGGAACTCAGAGTAAAGCCGCTGCTCCTCCACATGGAGAGGAGCCAGATGAGGTGGTTTGGGCATCTGGTCAAGATGCCACCCGAACACCTCCCTAGGGCACGTCCAAACGGCAGGAGACCACGGGGAAGACCCAGGACATGTTGGGAAGACAATGTCTCTCGGCTGGCCTGGGAACGCCTCGGGATCTCCCGGGAGGAGCTGCGGCTAGGGAGAGGGAAGTCTGGGCTTCTCTGCTTAGGCTGCTGCCCCCGTGACCCGACCTCGGATAAGAGGAAGAAAATGGACGGGTGATTGGACCTGTGAAATCTAATCACCTGCCGGCTGTGTCTTTCCGTCAGACCTGCAAACGCCCCCGCCTGATGGTGCACTGTCCTCAGCACAATGGACCTGCATACAGTGCTTTTTTTCTGTCTAATAAAATAATTTCTTCTTACTAAGCAGATTTTATGTTAGAGTGTTTTACTTGTTTAAAAGTTTTTGTTCCTAAATTATCTCAGTAAGATATTACAGCTTGTTGCTGCGATTTTATGACCTATATTAAGTAAAGCAGGATCAGGATGGATGCTTTGTTATTGTCCATTCTTTAACATGTACAAGACACATAAGAACTGAAATTACATTTTCGGCAAAGTCCCACTGGGAGCAGACATACGTTACAGGGAAACAAGAAACGGACCGCCAACAGATCAGCCACTTACGGCGCTCCTTCAAAAAGGTGGAAAAAATGTGATATTGGGAAAGGGGGGAAGAGTAAAAAATATCAGTCAAAGGCTGGACCCTCGGGAGGGGGTTCAGACTGAGTCCAAGGGAAAAAACCTAATTTGCCATAGCACACAAACATAATACATATAATCACAACAACTCGCAACAGGGGTGGGGGGGAGTTGGGGCCCTGGAGGCCGGCCTCCTGCTATAAAGCGCTACTCAGAGCAGAGACAAGGCGATATCACCAGCGTCAACACGTTTGCATTTTTTGTATAATCATACAAAGCCCGTTTCCATATGAGTTTGGAAATTGGGTTAGATGTAAATATAAACGGAATACAATGATTTGCAAATCCTTTTCAACCCATATTCAGTTGAATGCACTACAAAGACAAGATATTTGATGTTCAAACTCATAAACTTTATTTTTTCTTTTGCAAATAATAATTAACTTATAATTTCATGGCTGCAACACATGCCAAAGTAGTTGGGATAGGGCATGTTCACCACTGTGCTACATCACCTTTTCTTTTAACACTCAATAAACGTTTGGGAAATAATTGTTGAAGCTTTGAAAGTGGAATTCTTTCCCATTCTTGTTTTATGTAGAGGTTCAGTCGTTCAACAGTCCGGGGTCTCCGCTGTCGTATTTTACGCTTCATAATGCGCCACACATTTTCGATGGAAGATAGGTCTGGACTGCAGGCGGGCCAGGAAAGTACCCGCACTCTTTTTTTACGAAGCAACGCTGTTGTAACACGTGCTGAATGTGGCTTGGCATTGTCTTGCTGAAATAAGCAGGGGCGTCCATGAAAAAGACAGCGCTTGGATGGCAGCATATGTTGTTCCAAAACCTGTATGTACCTTTCAGCATTAATGGTGCCTTCACAGATGTGCAAGTTACCCATGTCTTGGGCACTAATGCACCCCAATACCGTCACAGATGATGGCTTTTGAACTTTGCGTCGATAACAGTCTGGATGGTTCGCTTCCCCTTTGGTCCGGATGACACGATGTCGAATATTTCCAAAAACAATTTGAAATGTGGACTCGTCAGACCACAGAACACTTTCCCACTTTGCATCAGTCCATCTTACATGATCTCGGGCCCAGAGAAGCCGGCGGCGTTTCTGGATGTTGTTGATAAATGGCTTTTGTTTTGCAGAGTAGAGCTTTGACTTGCATTTACAGATGTAGAGACAAACTGTATTTAGTGACCGTGGTTTTCTGAAGTGTTCCAGAGCCCATGTGGTGATATTTTTTAAGAGATTGATGTCGGTTTTTAATACGGTGCCGTCTGAGGGATCGAAGGTCACGGTCATTCAATGTTGGTTTCCGGCCATGCCGTTTACGTGGAGGAATTTCTCCAGATTCTCTAAACCTTTTGATGATATTATGGACCGAAGATGTTGAAATCCCTAAATGTCTTGCAATTGCACTTTGAGAAACGTTGTTCTTAAACTGTTTGAAAATTTGATCACACAGTTGTGGACAAAGGAGTGTACCTCGCCCCATCTTTTCTTGTGAAATACTGAGCATTTTTTGAGAAGCTGTTTTTATACCCAATCATGGCACCCACCTGTTCCTAAATAGCCTGCACACCTGTGGGATGTTCCAAATAAGTGTTTGATGAGCATTCCTCAACTTTATCAGTATTTATTGCCACCTTTCCCAACTTATTTGTTGCGTGTTGTTGGCATCAAATTCTAAAGTTAATGACTATTTGCAAAAAAATAAAATGTTTTTCAGTTTGAACATAAACTATGTTGTCTTTGTAGCATAATCAACTGAATATGGATTGAAAATGATTTGCAAATCATTGTATTCTGTTTATATTTACATCTAACACAATTTCCCAACTCATATGGAAACGGGGTTTGTATATTGTGTCTAATTGGAGCTGTTGAGATTAACCCCACTCCCTCAGGGACAGCTTCAGTGATGTAACCAGGGACCTCCCAAATAAATAGAGGAAGCATGTGGGCTAGACTTTAGAGCAAAGTTTGGATCTGTAATTAGAGTACAGCCCAAATAACGTCTTTCCTCAATTGAGCAAAATTTAACTCTGTCTCTGCATGATTCCTTGCTTCTCGTCTGTTTTAATAGATGTCATCAGTGTTTGAACGTGACACTGGGCATACTTATCATTACACCATGTGCCAAATAACATAGTATTAAGGTCGGTAAGCACAACCAAAAAGATTCTGTATATTAGGCGCAACAGGTTATCAATATACCATGTACCAAATAACATGGCTTCAAGGTTGTTAAGCACAACCAAAATTATTCCGTACATTAGGCACACCAGGTTATAAGGCGCACCGTTGAGTTTTGAGAAAAATTAAAGGATTTTATGTGTGAAAAATACGGTATTGTGTTTGTTGGCCCATTTAAAACTCCCTCCCCTATACTTTTGAAAATGCAATCATGCCTTTATAAATATTAATACACGCTGTCATGGTTCTGCGGCCAGCTCTTGGAAAGATGAATCTGATGACGGGGATACATATCTGTATGGTGTTCTCTATCTGTTTCCAGACCCTGGTGGAGAAAATGATGTTGAACTCTGAGTTTAAACATAACTTGGCCATAGGGAAATTAACTATTAACTGAAAATCGCAAGAAGAAGTTATTAGGGATAAGAAGGTTCTGAGAAAGTTATGTGATAAACAGGAGCAAAATGTTAGAAAAATTATTGATACATTATCACACAAACTTTAGTATGCTTAAAGTCTGTTTCTATAGTTATTAGCTATTGTGCTCAAGTTAGACTTTTGTTATCTATGCAAGGATGAAACTTATTTTCTGAGTGGTGGCCTCAGCCGCAGATGTTATCGTTGTTTTAGCCCACTAACAGCCAAGGACTTCAAAGACCTCAATGAAAATAAGATGACAGCACGCAGACGAAGCAGAGACAAGGCAAAATCACAAGGCCGCTAACAGGCATTGACTTCAAGGACCTCATCGCAGATAAGACGACAGCACGCAGACGAAGTGGAGACAAGGCGAAATCATTTCGTCACGTATTGCGCGTCCTGGACCTACTTTGCATAATATATGTGACCACTCTTTTTAGAGGCAGCCTCAGTAATGTTGACTATGGAACTCTGAATAAATGGAGGGATGCGGGAGCTGAACCTTAGAGCGTAGAGCGAGACTGTGACTAAGTGTGCAGCTCCGTGCATTCTCCTCATGAACTAAATTGAACGCTGTCTCTGCATGATTCCTTGCTTCTTGTCTGGTTAATAGATGTCATCAGTATTTGAACCTCACACTCTGCATGATTCCTTGCTTCTCGTCTGTTTTAATACATCTCATCAGTGTTTGAACCTGACACTGGTCATACTTATCATTACACCTTGTACCAAAACACATAGCTTTGAGATGCGGTAAGCACAACCAAAATCAATCCGTACATTAGGCGCACCAGGTTATCCCTTCACCACATACCAAATAACATAACTTTAAGGTCGGTAAGCACAGCCAAAATTATTCCGTACATTAGGCACACCGAGTTGCAAGGCGCACCGTCGAGTTTTGAGAAAAATTAAAGGATATTGAGTGTGAAAAGTACGGTGCTGTGTTTGTTGGCCTGTTTAAAAGTCACTAACCAATACTTTTGAAAATGCAATCATGCCTTTATAAATATGAATACACACCATCATATTTCTGTGGCCAGCTCTTGGCTTCCCTCACACATAAAGTCACGCTGTAATATACGTGCCACATAAAATCCCAGCTGGAATAAGCAGGTCTTCTTCTCCACGCACATTAGGCAGACGGGTGGTCTATGGCTTAGATTCAGCTGATCGGCCATGGAAACCCATTCCATGAAGCTCTGCGTACTGTACGTGGGCTAATTGGAAGTTCACATGAAGTTTGGAGCACTGTGCAGAAAGTCTTTGCACTATGCGCTTCAGCATCCGCTGACCCCTCTCTGTCAGTTTACGTGTGCCTACCACTTGGTGGCTGGGTTGCTGTTGTTCCCAAACTCTTAACTTTTCTTATAGTAAAGTTGACTTTGGAATATTTAGGAGCGGGGCAATTTCACGACTTGATTTGTTGCACAGGTGGCATCCTTGGGCAGGACACTTCACGGTACTGTGTTTGTTAGCCTGTTCAAAACTCACTCACCTATACTTTTAAAAATGCAATCACGCCTTTATAAATATTAATACACACCATCATATTTCTGCCGCCAGCTCTCGGCTTCCCTCACACATAAAGCCACACTGTAATATACACAACACATAAAATCCCAGCTGGAATAAGCAGGTCTTCATCTCCACGCGCATCTGGCAGACGGGGCTCTCAGGCAGCATTATAATGCACACAATCCCTGGGTGTCACATGCAGCCGCACAAACAGTCAACTGTGTTCCGACACACAAAACATGCAATTTCCTACTTTTATTTGCCTTTTCTGCATGGAACAGAGAAGGGTCTGGGTTCTTTTTTTTTGTATGGCCTAACGAACACAAAGGCACGTGTGTAAAAAGGACACTTGCACGGCTCGCACCTCTTTCTCCCCAATCCAAAGGCCATGTACTGAGAGGAGACAGGCGCCACTCTCACACAGTCATTCCTTCAATGGATTGAGGGAGACCAGTACACACAATCGCAGCTTGCATTACCCTTTCAACACATAAAGCAACAACTCGGCTTGGGAGTTCTCTGCTTGACTGCAAATCATTTCAGTGGCTCAGCATCCCGTCTCCCTGTGTGACATTTCAGTGACGGCTCCCCGGATCGTTTTTTTTTTGAGACGCTCAGCAATCACCATGGTAACCTACCCGCGTCCTCATTGGCGACAGAAGCCCCTCCATGACGGATTGGCTCGGTTCCAGCGGGGGTTGCGTCCCTGGTCCGCGTCGCGGTTATTATTCCGGTGCGCAAATAGATCCTGTTAGAAACGCTGTCTCATCCTCGGAGGCAGCATCTCCCTCCCGACAGGCGGAGTGTGTGTGTGGCAGGGTCACACACACACACACACACACACACACACACACACACACACACACACACACACACACACACACACACACACACACACACACACACACACACACACTCACACACACACGAAACCACACATGCAACGGAGAAAAGGGCAGTGCCAAACTCCCGGTGCGTCTCTGTCAGTTGCTGCCTTGCAAAGCAGTGATTTCTGCAAGCTCTCTCTCTCTCGCTCGCTCTCTCTCTGCCTCAGTGCCTCCGGCTACATTTGTTCCCTTCAAAGTGGCAAACCATTGTATTTTTATTTATTTATTTTACTGCCATAGCTCTGCTTCTCTGCCCTCTCTGCGTCCTGTAATGTTTCCTTGGTATAGTATTTGGCCACCTACCCTTTACTCACATATAAACTAGAAGTGCCATCCTATGGAATTGTCCAAAATGTTTTGGCATCCTGGACCATTCAACTCCTGGATAAACAACCCCCACACCATAATTCCTCCTCCACCAAATTTCCCACTTCCGAAATGTGGCGTTCTCCTGTCAAAATGTTGCATGGATGGACAAATATAAGACCTTCTGGAGGAAAGTGCACTCCTTAGCTACTATGCTACTTGTTTTTTTGTCTTGGCTTGTGCGCGCTAGCATTATGAGACATGTATTTTGTTAGCGCAGGCAGGATGGAGCAGCGTTTTTATTGTGAAGACAGGAACTATGCGGTCACTCCCTTGGCAAGTTACACTGCAATAGGGCGCTTTTGGTAGCCATCCACAAGCTTCTGGTTGAATTTTTCACCATTCCTCTTGACAAAATTGGTGCAGTTCAGCTAAATTTGTTGGTTTTCTGACATGGACTTGTTTCTTCAGCATTGTCCACACGTTTAAGTCAGGACTTTGGGAAGGCCATTCCGAAACCTTAAAGGGGAACATTATCATCAGACCTATGTAAGCGTCAATATATACCTTGATGTTGCAGAAAAAAGACCATATATATTTTTTAACCGATTTCCGAACTCTAAATGGGTGAATTTTGGGCAATTAATTGCCTTTCTGTTTAGCCCTCTTGAAGCGATGACGTCAGTATGTGACGTTGACTAGGTTAGAAAGCCGCCATTTTCATTTTCTCAAACACATTACAAACACCGGGATTCAGCTCTGTTAGTTTCCGTTTTTTCGACTATTTTTTGGAACTTTGGAGACATCATGCCTCGTCGGTGTGTTGTCGGAGGGTGTAACAACACTAACAGGGAGGGATTCAAGTTGCACCACTGGCCCGAAGATGCGAAAGTGGCAAGAAATCTGCCGCCAAACCCCCATTAAATGTGCCGGAGTGTCTGCACATTTTACCGGCGATGACAGACATGGCACAGAGATGTATGGATAACCTGCAGATGCATTTGCAACAATAAAGTCAACAAAATCACAAAGGTGAGTTTTGTTGATGTTGTGCTAATCAGACATATTTGGTCGCGGCGTGACTGCCAGCTAATCGCTGCTAACGTGCTATTTAGGCTATAGCTGTATGTACATTTGAAACTATATTATGTGTCCTTCCACCCACATTTAATGCGAAAAAAACAATTACAAATCGACGGATTTAAGGTGCTCCAGTGTCACAAGATGCGAAAGTCCTGATCGTTTAGTCCGCACATTTTACCGGCGATGCTAACGCAGCTATTCGGCCATGCTATGGCTATGAATAGCGTCAATAGCTATTCGCACAATAGCTTCAGTTTCTTCTTCAATACTTTCATACTCCAGCCTTCCGTTTCAATACATGCGTAATCTGTTGAATCGCTTAAGCCGCTGAAATTCGAGTCCGAATCCGAGCTAATGTCGCTATATCTTGCTGTGCTATTTGCCATTGTTTGTTTACATTGGCAACACTGTATGACGTCACAGGAAAATGAACAGTGGCTTCGAGAGAGCGAAAATAAGGCAATTTAAAGCTTTTTTTAGGGATATTCCGGGATCAGTAACATTTTGAAAAAAACTTCAAAAAATACAACAAGCCACTGGGAACTTATTTTTAATTGTTTTTAACCCTTTTGAAATTGTAATAATGTTTTCCTTCAATTCTAGCCTGATTTAGCCATTCCTTTACCACTTTTGACGTGTGTTTAGGGTCATTGTCCTGTTGGAACACCCAACTGCGCCCAAGACTCAACCTCCGGGCTGATGATTTTAGGTTGTCCTGAAAAATTTGGAGGTAATCCTCCTTTTTCCATTGTCCCATTTAATCTCTGTAAAGCACCAGTTCCATTGGCAGCAAAACAGGGCCAGAGCATAACTTTCATGTCTCTGTGATCATGTTTTGTTTTAGTCATGTTCTGTTTGTTTTTTGGACACTCAGTTCTTGTTTTTGCACTTCCTTGTTTATATTGTTTCCAAGACTATCCATTAGTTTTCACCTGTCCTCATATCTCGCACCTGTTTTCACTGATCATGTCACTGCTATTTAAGCCGGTCTGTTTCTGTTCTTCGTCCTGGCAACATCACCTTCTACCACCATCTATCACCCTCGATACCTCTACTCAAGTCAAGCCATGTTGCCTCCACTCTGCTTCATGTCATGTTTCACAGATTCATGTCAAGTAAGTTTCTGTTTTTTCTTCATAGTTTCTGCCTTTGTGCAAGTTTCGTTTCCTTAGTCAGTTTTGTACATCCGCCCTTGTGCGCGCCTTTTCTTTGTTCCTGTTTTTTTAGGTATAGTGTTAAAATAAAAGATGTCTCTACCTTCACGCCGTGTCCACTCCATTCGCTTTGCACCTCGGGAAAACAATCTACGCCCGAGTCCGAGTCGTGACAATAACACTATCACCACCATGCTTAACGGTAGGTGTGGTGTTCCTAGGATTAAAAAGCTCACATTTTCTCCACCAAATATATTGCTGGGTATTGTGGCCAAATGGCTCAATTTTGGTTTCTTTTGACCACAGAACTTTCCTCCAGAAGGTCTGATCTTTGTCCAAAAGAGTTGTAGAAATGATTGGAAAGTCAAGACAGCCATGACATTATGTTCTTTACATGTCTATGTATTTAAAATTTCAACAATATGATTTGCTGAAGAATCTGGACAGGACAAAAAAATAAAAAATGTTTATATACCGTATTTCCTTGAATTGCCTGGTCAAACTCGTGACGTCACGAGTGACACTTCCCCTGTCATCACTTTCAAAATAGAGGAGGCTGATTTCAATACCGGTAATTTGAAATCGCATAAAGCATGGGTGTCAAACTCTGGCCCGCGGGCCAAATTTGGCCCACCGTGTAATTTAATTTGGCCCTTGAGGCAATATCAAATTCACATTAGAGCTGGCCCGCAGTTATTATAACACCGCATTCACCGCTAATACTCATACTTACCAACCCTCCCGATTTTCCCGGGAGACTCCCGAATTTCAGTGCCCTTGCCGAAAATCACCCGGGGCAACCATTCTCCCGAATTTCTCCCCAATTTCCACCCAAACAACATCATTGGGGACGTGCCTTAAAGACACTGCATTCAACGTCCTCTACAACCTGTCGTCCCGTCCGGTTTTTCTCCATTCAAACATTGTGTCAGCCCAGTTATAAACTATATGTAGACTTTACACACAAACAAGTGAATGCAAAGCATACTTGGTCAACCGCCATACAGGTCACACTGAGGGTGGCCGTATAAACAACTTAAACACTGCTACAAATATGCGCCACACTGTGAACCCACACCAAACAAGCATGACAACCCCATTTAGGGAGAACATCCGCACCGTAACCCAACATAAACACAACAGAACAAATACCCAGAACCCCTTGCAGCACTAACTCTTCCGGGATGCTACAATATTTGAACATCGATTTTGCATGTCACTATAAAGTTATACAAGCCTTGCTCGTTCAATATTCAATGCAAAAATGTGCCACACTGTGAACCCACACCAAACAAGAATGACAACCACATTTCTTTTTTGTTTGTTTGTTTGTTTTTTTTATTTTTTTTTAATTTTTTGTCCTGTCCAGCTTCTTAGGCAAATCATATAGTTGATGTAGATGCCCATATCGGCTGTTCAGATTTACTTTACAACAGAGAAGTATAAGATACTTCTCTTGTTGTCTTATTTGAATGTGACTATTAAATGTATTTATATTATTATTTGGTGCAGCCGGGCCGGAGCAGGAGGGGATAGAAAGAGAAAAAAAGGAAGACAGAGGGGGAAATTGTGGGAATAAGAGGGGGATTAGAAAGAGAGACAAAAACAACAACAGCAAATACAACAATAAGAACAACAACAATAGAACAACACCAGCACATACATACTATGTACAAATATGATTGTAAAAGTGATAGCAAATAAGCAGTTAGTGAAATAAATAATATAGTAATGACAATGAGCATTTTTACACTAAAACTGGAGCAATACAAATACCAATAGAAAAAGCGCTATTGATCATGAACAAAACCAACAGATTACCTCTATTATCAACAATAAAGTTGTTCAAATGCAACGATACGTGTACATAATGATAGGTAGAAAGATAATAAAAAATAAAAAAAAATACATTTTAAAAAAAATAAAATAAAAAAATTACAAAAATAAAAAGAAGAAGGAATACCGAAAGATGAACGGGAACCCCAGAGCCCGGCCCATCGCGCCGCCCGAAAGAGCCGGCAGCAGGCCGCAGACAGACACGCCCGGCAGAGGACAGGGCACGAGAGAACCAGCGGACGGCCAGACCCCAAGCCAGGGAGAGAGAACCCCCCACACGGGCAGAAAGACTGGATGCCCCGCCCGGGGGAACCCAGAGACTCCCCGCAGCCGGACGGGAAGACCGCCCCCGCCCCACCAGCACCCGGGCCCCCCCGAGCCCACACCCACCCCCGGACAGCACGGCGCGGCCCACACCAGGCCACCCCACCCGAGCCGGCCGTCACAGGACCACCCATCGCAGGGCCGCGGGGACCCCAACGATGGAGATGGAACAACCAGCAACCGCCCTGTCGAAGTCCCCCCCTGAGGGAGGGGAGAAAAGGAAATTTAAAAAAAAAAAACAACAACAAAAAAAAACAAAAAAAAAAAAAAAAATAAAATAAATACATTAAATTATATATATATATATATATATATATATATATATATATATATATATATATATATATATATATATACACATACACATATATATACATATACATACACATAGATATACATATATATATACACATACATACATACACATCCATACACATATACATACACACACATACACACATACATACATATACGTATATATACACATACATACACATACATACATAAACACATACATACATATATATACACACACATACATACACATGCATACATACACATACATACACACATATACATATATATACACACACACATATACACTTATATATACATACATGCACACATACACATATATAAATACACGTACATACATATATATACCCACATATAGACACATATATATATATACATGCACACATACACATATATACATACATACATACATACATACATATACACATACCTCCGCATACATATATACACACACAAAAAAAAAAAATAAAAAAAAAATAAAAAATAAGCTCACAGACAGGCTGACACACAACCTCACTACCCCAGCAGCTGGCCGACTCGCAGCAATTCGGAATACCCTGCAGCACCAAGGTACCACAATGGATGAGGGGACTAGACCCAGCCGGCCCCAACCAAGAAGGACACCTGGAAGGGGTGGACGGCGGGACCCAGGGGCCCCAGACATGCAGCCCGGATGCAGTAGCCTGAGGCGCCGACCCCAATTGACCAGCATGCCCAGAGCGTATCCCCAGAAATATACATACACATACTGTATATACATATATATACATACTATATACATACACACACACATACATATACAACTATATACATCTGCATATATACATACACACACGCGTGTGTATGTATATATTCATACATACACATACTGGCATACATATTATATAGCCATATATATACATACATATATATATACATAAATACACATATATATATATATATATATATATATATATACACATACATATACACATGCATACACACATATATACACATACACACATACATACATATATATACATATATACACACATAAACTTACACATACATACATACATACATACATACATACACACAGATACACACATACAAACACCTATATATGCACAAACATACACACATACATACACGTGTATACATACATAAAAACATAAATATTAACATACATAAATATATACATACATATACACGCATACACATACATACATATGTATACATACCCACACATGCACATACGCACATACATATACACATCTATGAACACACATTCTTGTAACCATACATGCACACCAATATACGTACATACACACATTTGCATCCATCCATACACACATACACACGCACAAATATCTATACGACAACAAATCCATACACATGTCGGAGGGACAGCAATGAAGTCCAGGCATCCACTGTCCACTGAGAACTAGCCGAACCCCCAAGCCCCACAGGTCCGGCCGCGTACCCACGCCACCCAGGGACAACCCCCCACAAGCCCGGCCCAGACAACGGTGTGAAACCGGGCGCGCAAGGGCGGCGCGGCAGGGCGCAAGGGCACCCCAGGCTCACACCCGACAATCCAATCAACACGATAATAAACAAGTATGAAGCCAGCTGGTCAGTCAGCCCCGACAACCACCACGAGTGCCCGCTACCACCAGTCACAACATCAGCCACCCCCCTGCACCGGACCCAGCAGCCTCGGGCGCCCACACCACAAACAAACGGCATAAGAAACAGCAGCTGCAATATCCCCAGACAGCCAGCACCACCCCATCAGATCAAAGTGATCGGGGGAAAATAAATAAATAAATAAACTGCGACCGGCAACCACACGCCAACAGGATCATGCAGACCAGCCTGCGCCAGCCCGCCAGTCAGCCCAAACGCCAACACGCAAACAAGAGACATCAACAACCCCCCACCAATAGACCCCACCACCCCAACCCAAACCCGCACAAACACACCACCGCCCAAACAACCGAGATACAGCATCCAGACCAGACAAAGGGGCCGCGCCGCCACCGCATCAAGTCACCAACACAGACTCCACAGCGCAAGGACGGGCCACACGGGCACGGACCCTACTCAACAGGAAGCGAGACCCGCACGACGCCCCACACAAATAAATAATATATTGTACTATTATTTTTCCTTTCAAATAAAATAAATACAGAACAAATATATATATATATACATATACACATATATACACATACATATATACATATATATATATATATATATATATATACATATATATATATATATATATACACATATATATACACATACACATACATACATATACCTGCACATACATATAAATACACATACACACATACATACATACACATACATAATAATGATAATAATAATAATAATAATAACACCTTCAGCGAGGCCACCAGACCGCAGTCCCCGCAACCCACGCTGGCCGAGGAGGCAATGAGGGGTGCGTCGTACTCCCAAACCCCAACCCACTAATCCATGTGTACAGGGCCTCCAGAGTGTCTACTGACAACCACATTTAGGGAGAACATCCGCACTGTAACCCAACATAAACACAACAGAACAAACACCCAGAACCCCTTGCAGCACTAACTCTTCCGGGATGCTACAATATTTGAAAATCGATTTTGCATGTCACTATAAAGTTATACAAGCCATGCTCGTTCAATATTCAATGCAAAACTTGTTTGGGTCCCTATTAAAAGGTTAATTTGTTCAACCTTGGCCCGCGGCTTTGTTCAGTTCAAAATTTTGGCCCACGCTGTATTAGAGTTCGACACCCCTGGCATAAAGGGAAGAAGATTAAGAGCTATTCGGTAGGATTTAAGGTCCAAGCTTACATCACACTCAATTTTTTACTGCATACCTTTGGTAAGTGCCCGAGTGAGAAGAGGTTTTAAAATAATTAGCGCATGCTTACTTTTACTGCATACCTTTGGTAAGTGCCCGAGTGAGAAGAGGTTTTAAAATAATTAGCGCATGCTTACTTTTACCGCATGCCTTTGGTAAATTAATTAGCGCCCCGGCGGCAATTCAAGGAAATTCGGTATACAGTATATAAAATGTTTCATTTGCAATCTTACTGTTCACTTATTCTCACCCACAAGAGGATTGTGTGTGTGTGTGTGTTTTTTTTGGGTGGGGGGTGAGGTGTTGCCAAGGAGAAACAAACATGGTAGCGCGTGTGAAAGTGATGGCAAAAGAAAGCACAGAGAGGGCACTCTCGGGGGCCCATATTGTCCCTGCAGGACAATAGTGGCTCTTAATCACCTAGCAACCTGATCAGCATCCATTCTCTTAATAGACAAGCGCATGAGTCACTCTCTGAAACACACAAACCCGGTGGCTCCTTTTCACACACGCAGCCATTCTCACGTGGCTCCGGTTGTAGACGCTCATGGAACATGACAGGTCATCACAGGCTATATAAGCACCGGTGTGTGTGTGTGTGTGTGTGTGTGTGTGTGTGTGTGTGTTTCAGAGATTATTATACACATTTACACCGCATGAGGACAGATAAGCATCTTTAGGTGTGTGTAAGTGTGCTGATGCTTTGCCGTTTAAGCCAGGGGTGTCAAACTCAAATACAGTGCGGGCCAAAATTTAAAATGGAACAAAGCCGCGGGGCAAGGTTGAACGAATGATTATGCTGGAAAAAATGACATTGATTATGTTGCGGGTCGTCTTGACCCGTACCGTGTAAATGCACTCAAAACAGTAAAGAAAACAGGTTAAACCAATAACAATTTTATTTTAGGTTATATAAACATTTAGAAAAGTGACATACAATACATTTTTTATTCCAATTGTATAATGTTAAGGGTCAATTTGACCCATTTCAGTTTTTGTGTTGATCAAAGTACTGGTTATCATTTCTTTTTCTTGCTGAAATCTGGTGACTTTTCCTCATCTAGGGTCATGAACTGGTGTGTAAATCTGGACACTTTGTTGTGTAGTGGAATGTTTGTGCAGAGTTTGTATAAAAAGATGATGTTGCGAGTGCGCTTTAATGTGGGTATATAGCTGTTCAGATCCAAAAATAAACATGTCTCCTTGATGTACTTTTTACTTTGATGTACAATTGTTTGTATTTTGATTGTCTCTGAGACCCAGAGCCAGGTGTGTGAAGAGAGGGAACTTTCTCACACTTGTCCTTGTCTCCTCAGATGTCATCCTTCTGGAGCTCATTTTTGGTGAGTTTGTCAAAGAGATGACATGAGAACAGTGACAAGGACAAGTGTGAGAAAGTTCCCTCTCTTCACACACCTGGCTCTGGGTCCCAGACGCAATCAAAATACAAACAATTGTACATCAAAGAGACTTGTTTATTTCGGCTATTTACCCACATTAAAGCGGCTGGGTCAAAATGACCCGCAACATCATATTTGTATACAAACTCTGCAAGACATTCCACTACACAACAAGGTGTCCAGATTTTACACACCAGTTCATGACCCTAGATGAGGAAAAGTCACCAAATTTCAGCAAGAAAAAGAAAGGATAACCAGTACTTTGATAAACACAAAAACTGAAATGGGTCAAATGGACCCTCAACATAATAGAAGGGTTAAGAGGGATCCAAAAAAGTTTTGCATTGAATATTGAACAAGCAAGGCTTCTATAACTTTATAGTGACATGCAAACTCGAGTTTCAAAGTATCCATCCAGCCATCCATTGTCTACCGCTTGTCCCTTCTGGGGTCGCTGCAGCCTATCTCAGCTGCATTCGGGCAGAAGGCAGCGTACACCCTGGACAAGTCGCCATCCCATCACAGGGCCAACACAGATAGAGAGACAACACGCAGACTAGGGCCAATTTAGTGTTTCCAATCAACCTATCAATAATGATTTAAAAATATCAATAGCATATCAAATACAATTTAAATAAAAATTGGAGGGGGGGGGGCAGGTTTGGTGGTAGCGGGGGTGTATATTATAGCATCCCGGAAGAGTTAGTGCTGCAAGGGGTTCTGGGTATTACGTGTGTTACGGTGCAGATGTTCTCCCGAAATGTGTTTGTCATTCTTGTTTGGTGTGGGTTCACAGTCCATCCATCCATTTCTACCGCTTATTCCCTTTTTGGGGTCCCGGGGGGCGCTGGCGCCTATCTCAGCTACAATCGGGCGGAAGGCGGGGTACACCCTGGACAAGTCACCACCTCATCGCAGGGCCAACACAGATAGACAGACAACATTCACACACTAGGGCCAATTTAGTGTTTCCAATCAACCTATCAATAATGATTTAAAAATATCAATGGCATATCAAATATATTGGAGGGGGGGGGGCAGGTTTGGTGGTAGCGGGGGTGTATATTATAGCATCCCGGAAGAGTTAGTGCTGCAGGGGTTCTGGGTATTACGTGTGTTACGTTGCAGATGTTCTCCCGAAATGTGTGTGTCATTCTTGTTTGGTGTGGGTTCACAGTGTGGCGCATATTTGTAACAGTGTTAGAGACGTTTATACGGCCACCCCCAGTGTGACCTGTATGGCTGTTGACCAAGTATGCCTTGCATTCATTCGTGTGTGTTAAAGCCGCAGATATAATGTGACTGGGCCGGCACGTGTTTCTATGGAGGAAAAGCGGACATGACAACAGGTTGTAGAGGACGTAATATTGCTGTCCGAGTGGAAATTGGGAGAAATTCGGAAGAATTGTTGCCCCGGGAGATTTACGGGAGGGGCAGTGAAATTCGGGAGGGTTGGCAATTGCGTTGTTACAGCGGCACCGCCCCTGTATAATACCGGCGGGCCAGCTCTAATCTTAATTTGATATTACCTTAAGGGCCAAACGAAATCACACGGTGGGCCAAATTTTGCCCACGGGCCAGAGTTTGACACCCACGATTTAAGTGGACGAATCATCACCTCAGCTCAGCCGGGTTGGGATTGTTGCCAAGGCAACCACACCTGTTAGGCAACGGCGTGCAGATTGGATACGAGACAATCAGTATGTCGGCCTCCTCCTGTGTGGCCTCTGCAGCCCGCAACTGCCCTCGTCTTCTCACTTCGGCACTCGAATCATTTCTCCGTGTGTTGACCCAGAAAAAGGTAATTGAATGTGCCAAATTACTACAGTGGACTTCACAGGTAAAGGGGTGTAGTGCCGCTTGGATCCTGATGAGAGTGCTGAAATACGACCATATCACACCGACTCTAAAATACCTTCCTGTTCCACTCAGGGTTGATTACAAAGTCTCCCTACTAACTCACTAGTGCCTCCATGGAAATGCACCCCTCCACCTCAAAGAACTACTCACCCCCAAATCCTCCACACGACACCTCCGCTCCAAACAGGATAACCTCCTCCAACCTCCAAGGACAAAGCTACAAACTATGGGAGACCGGGATTTCTGCTCCGCCGCTCCCAGTCTGTGGAACACTCTCCCTGACCACCTGAGGGCACCACAGACTGTGGAAGCTTTTAAAAAAGGCTTAAAAACTCTTCTTTAAAAAAAAAGCCTTTTTATAGAGTCTGTGGAACACTCTCCCTGACCACCTGAGGGTACCACAAACCGTGGATGCTTTTTAAAAAGGCTGAAAAACCCTTCTTTAAAAAAAAGCCTTTTTTATAGATATATAGGCTGTTATAGTTTTTATAAATAAATGATAAATGGGTTGTACTTGTATAGCGCTTTTCTACCTTCAAAGTACTCAAAGCGCTTTGACACTACTTCCACATTTACCCATTCACACACTGATGGAGGGAGCTGCCATGCAAGGCGCTAACCAGCACCCATCAGGAGCAAGGGTGAAGTGTCTTGCTCAGGACACAACGGACGTGACGAGGTTGGTACTATGTGGGGATTGAACCAGGGACCCTCAGGCTGCACACTGCCACTCCCCCACTGTGCTACGCCGTCCCTTATACGTTTTGATTTTTATTATCTTTTTATTATTATTATTATTTGTATTTGTATTTTTTTATATATGTTTTTCTTAATACACTGTAGCACTTTGAGGTTGTTTGCTCAATGTAAAGTGCTTTTTACAAATAAAATCTATTTATTATTATTATTATTATTATTATTATTATTATCAACCCATTTACTCTTTTTGAAATACTTCTACAGTGATGAGGTGGCGACTTGTCCAGAATGTACCCCGCCTTCCGCCCGTAAGCAGCTGAGGTAGGCTCCAGCACCCCCCGCCAACCAGTAAGGCACACTTGCCAACTCTCCCAAATTTTCCGGGAGACTCCCAAATTTCAGTGCCTCACCCGAAAATCTCCAGGGACAACCATTCTCCCAAATTTCTCCCGGATCTCCAGCCGGACCTGAGTGAGGACAGCCGGATGGTTCTTTTCCTCTTTGGTCCGGAGGACACAACGCCCAGTTTCCAAAAACAATTTGAAGAGTGGACTCGTCAGACCACAGAACACTTTTCCACTTTGCATCAGTCCATCTTAGATGAGCTTGGGGCCAGCAAAGCGTTTCTGGGTGTTGTTGATAAATGGCTTAGGCTTTGCATAGTAGAGTTTTAACTTGCAATTACTGATGTAGTGACCGACTGTAGTTACTGATACTGTTTTTTTTAAGTGTTCCTGAGCCCATGTGGTGATATCCTTTACACACCAATGTCGCTTTTTGATGCAGTACTGCCTCGGGGATTGAAGGTCACGGGCATTCAATGTTGGTTTTCAGGCTTTCCGCTTACGTGCAAAGATTTGTCTTACTTGTAAGAAACTTATTTTGTCGCCATGGTAGTAGCTAAAACACTGCTGGTTGCGGATGGACATTAGCCGCTAACTAGGTAGCAATATCTTAAAGCGCTTTTTACAAACAAAATCTGTTATTTTTACAAATAAAATCTATTATTATTATTATTATTATTACCTCTTCCTGAAGGAGTTTCGGTGTTATAACTTCACTTTTATCTTTACTTTTCAAACCAAAATGCATCCGTTCTTCCTTTTCTGTCCACACACTGTGTGTGCTTGTAAGTACTCTGTGATTGTGCGTTGCCGAACATGCTCCTCTGCTTGTAAAACCAGCAATGTCATGACATGACTGCGACGAATATGGCGAAATGGTACTTTTCAGTAGAAGCGTATAGTAGGGTTCTGAAATTATTAGTACCGCGATATGATACTAGTACCTGTATACCGTACAAGCCTAATATGGTCTGTAAAAAACAACATTATACAAATTTGCTAAGCGCATAAGTCATTTGTATTTGTTGGTTTCTTTTAAATGAAAGAAAAAAAATCATAACTAAAACATTTTATTTATTTCTTATTATTATTTATATTATTTAATTTTATTTTTTATTTTAAATTTATTATTTTTATTTTATTAGGCCATATCGCCCAGGTCTACCCGAAGTCACGCTATTTTGCTCATCATTTCTCTAATATTCGATGTCTCTGTTATTGTCTAAGTTGTTATAAAAGTTAGCAACAGACCCTCGCCATGTCGAGGGCAGGTCTGCCATCTTGGCAACAACAACAGCCCGTGTGGACAAGATCAAGAGTGTTGAAGCTGCAGGTTGCATGCACACCGTGGTGCACCCTGATACCAACAACACCTTTCATCTCGTTATCGCCGTGCTAAATATCAACAGAGGAATATCAACACACGTGCTGCACCACACTCATCATGTTTGTTGGAAGAAAAAATAATTGCATTTCAAAGGGGAATATTTCCTGGTTTACTTCACATAAAAATGTATCACTTTGTAGTGACAATCACCGCTGGACCATGGGATTGTATCACAGCACGCGCACACACAGACGCACACACAGACGCACACACACACACGCATTTAAACACACAATTTGTGACACACGCACACAAATAAACACACACAATGTCACACACAGAAACAAATAAACACACACTATGTCACACACACACGAATAAACACAAACTGTCACACACACACACAAACAAACACAAATAAACACACACTGTGTCACACACTCACAAACACACAAATACACTCACACAAACACACACTATGCCACACACACACGCACACAAATAAACACATACTATGACACACACACAGAAACACACACCAATAAACACAAGCTATGTCACACACACACACACACAAAAACACACACACACACACACACACACACACAAATAAACACACATTATGTCACACACACACACTCCAATAAACACAAGCTATGTCACACACACCCAAATAAACACACACTATGTCACACACACACACACAACTAAACACACGCTATGTCACACACACACACACACATACACACACTATGACACACACACAAACACACACTATGTCACAAACACACAAATAAACACACTATGTCACACACACACATACACACACACACACAAATAAACAATCTGTCACACACACACTGTAATAATCACACACTATGTCACAAACATAGAAATAAACAAACACACACACACAAATAAACACACATTATGTCACACACACACACAAATAAAGCACACACTATGTCACACACACCCAAATAAACACACACTATGTCACACACACACACACACAACTAAACACACGCTATGTCAGACACACACACACACACATTCACACTATGACACACACACACACACACAAACACACACTATGTCACAAACACACAAATAAACACACTATGTCACACACACACATACACACACACACAAATAAACAATCTATGTCACACACACACTGTAATAAACACACACTATGTCACAAACATAGAAATAAACACACACACACACACACACACTATCACACACAAACACACACGCACACACATACACTGTCTCACACACACACACACAAACACACACTGCCAAACACGTTCACACACACACACACTGTCAAACACACACACACAAACACACGGTCACATACACACGCGCACACACACACACACACGTACAAAGACAAACACACACACACACACACACACACACACACACACACACACACACACACACACACACACACACAATGTCAAGCCCTTGGTGTCTCCCTCACATGTGTGCTAATAACAGATTACATTGGATAAGTGAAGCAGAGGTCTTAACAGAGAAGCCCAATATATATATATACATATATATATATCTGTGTATATATATATATATAAATAAATATATATATATATATATATATATATATATATAAATAAATATATATATAGATATAAATATACATATATATATAAATATATATATAGATATAAATATACATATATATATATATATATATAAATAAATATATATATAGATATAAATATATATATATAAATATATATATAGATATAAATATACATATATATATAAATATATATATATAGATATAAATATACATATATATATATAAATATATATATAGATAGAAATATACATATATATCCATACATATGTATATATATATATATATATATATATAAAAGTATATATATATACACATGCTAACACTATGACTGGTATCTATTTTTTTACTTTTCCAACAATCATGGTGAAGCTGAATAACTATGACCAACGTATTTTTCGGACCATAAGGCGCACCGGATTATAAGGCGCACTGCAGACGAGCGGATCTAGTCAGGTATTTTTCATACAAAAGGCACACCTGATTATAAAGCGCATAAAAAATTGTCATATTATGGTCATATTATGGAGAGGGCACACATTCAGACCTTATGCAGATCCCAAATACAGATCAGCAGGTACCAGTAGATAAGAAAAGTTGCTTTTTGCATAATATTTCGAAACAAAACGCCAGATAGTGTCTGCTAATAGGTGCCATTTTGCTGTCCTTCTACACACATGATAATAATACTCCTATGTTTAACGCGCCAACAATCCGTCAAGCGGTGCGGCTTCATAGCTTACCGAAGTCGTACTATAAACATTTTGACGTACTTTTGAGCGCAGTGTGTAATGTTCTATATTCTCAAAGGAACATTGAAAGTTGTGGGGTTGTTTACTGCCATCATATTCCAGTCCGCACATATCTCTCATGTGTGACTGCCATCAACTGGTCACACTTATCATTACATCATATACCAAATTAAATAGCTTCGATGTCGGTAAGCACAATTAACTAATCCGTACATTAGGCGCACTGGGTAATAAGGCGCACTGTCGATTTTTGAGAAAATGAAAGGATTTTAAGTGCGCCTTATAGTCCCAAAAATATGATACTTAGAGTTGAGTTGAGTTTGTGTTTATTTGGAACATGCATGCATACAACATGATGCATCACTATTTCTAGTTTCTCTGTTCAACATGTTCGAAAAGAAGTAAGAAGAAGCAGAGCTTATTTAATGTGAATTATATTTACATAGCGCTTTTTCTATCTAGTGACTCAAAGCACTTTTGCATGGAGCGTTTCCACAGAGTGTTTCCCGAGCCTGAAATGCGGGTGTCAGGGACAGATGCGGAAGGATATTTTTACAAAAAAGTTCAAAAGCTTAGTGATATATCAGATTGTAGATGTATTTTGTTTTTTTTACCCTTCGCTTTCATATTTCGCTGTGCTTGTTGCATTTTTGTTGCATTTGGTTTGATTGTGAAATATATCAATTGAGAGGGGGTGTGACGTTCATTAGTTCTCAATATTCAGGGTTTTATAGTTCATAGAAAAAGTAAAATTCCATTCCGTTTTTAAGGCGGTCTGTCATAACATTTTTAGCATTCAATCCGACATTATTGTGATGTTTTGTATTAGTTTTCCTAAAAAATAGATATACCGGCCCCCAGACACATTTTTTTTTTCCAAATTTGGCCCCTGAGTCAAAATAATTGCCCAGGACTAGTTAAGCCTACCTTTGCCAGTCAGTCGTCTTGGCGTAAATAGTTGTTCCATGCCATAGTTATGCTCGTTGTTTGCCTCATCCCTAGACTACGTAAGTCTCGTTTATTTCATGCCACAGTTTGATAAGTTCTCTATGGCCATAGTTCATGCTAACTGTTAGCGGCTATGTTTCCCGCATTAGGTTTTTGGTTCTTTAGCCTCTCGTGCCAACGGCACGCTTTCCTTTTGTTTGGTTCCTGTCTTTTGCGACGTGTAGGGTTAATTGATTAATAAATACGTTCTTACCCGCAAGTCCTTTCCGGAATAGTCTGTTTGCATCCTGGGAGAAAAAACCTCGAAAACCATGTCGTGACAATTTCTAGGTATAATGATTGATGATAAAATGAACTGGAAATCTCATATAAAAATATACAACAGAAAGTGGCAAGAAACAGGTCAATAATGAATAAAGCAAAACATGTTCTGGACCAAAAATAATTTTATATTCTTTACTGCTCGCTAGTGTTACCATTTCATTTTTGTTGCATTTGGTTTGATTGTAAAATATGTCGATTGAGAGGGGGTGTGACGTTCCATATGTTTTCAATATTCAGGGTTTTATCGCTCATAGAAAAAGTAAAATTCCATTCCGTTTTTAAGGCAGTCTGTCATAACATTTTTAGCATTCAATCAGACATTATTGTGAAGTTTTGTATTAGTTTTCCTAAAAAGTAGACATACCTGCCCCCAGACACATTTTTTTCTCTAAATTTGGCCCCCGAGTTAAAATAATTGCCCAGGTCTGGTCTAATCAGAGGACTATTTAAGCATTCCTTTGCTAGTCAGTCGTCTTGGCGTCATTTGTTGTTCTATGCCATAGTTGACTATTTAAGCCTACCTTTGCCAGTCAGTCGTCCTGGCGTCATTAGTTGTTCCATGCCATAGTTATGCTCGTTGTTTGTCTCATGCCTGGAATACGTAATGTGAAGCCTGTGTGGCATAACGATGCCAGATTTGTTTCTCTGAGGATGCGTCTGGCAAAAACACAACTTGAGGTAACATATAAAGTATTTATTTAACGAATAAAAGGCTCAGGAACAAAAACACTGGTGCTAATAGAAAGTCAAACAAATGGCGCTAGGAATACAAACAGAAAAACTAAACTTGGCATGAAGGCACAAAAAGGGGAAAACAAACCATTAGCATGAGAGCTAGAATAAAAGAGAATATACATACAAAGTAGTCGTCACTTGTTGCGCGAAGGCAAATTAGGATCCGAGAATGAAGAACGAAAAGGGGCGAGCTAAATAAGGGAGGTGATTACGAGAACCGAGAGTTGCAGGTGGAAATAATATGTAACCATGGTGACAGACTAAAGAGGAAAAAAGGAGGTCAAACTACCGAAATGTGATATGAAAATGGAACCAAAACAACAATCTGTGAAGATCCGAGCAGCGGGCTCTGACTGGGAAAGAATGTTTATGGCACCAACACTATTTATATACCCTTTCAGGCTGGGTTGATTTTTTTATTTTTTATATTTTTTAACGGAGCATCAGTCACATATTCAATTTATCGCCATCGTACATTACAGCTAAAAGTGAATGTTGACCTGTCAGCAAGTCCGACAGGTGAACCCCCACCACACGTACACACCTTTGTCCCTGCTGCCCATTAAATCTGCACATAGCCACGCATAAAAGGTACGGTACGGGTGGATTGCATGGTGATGACGCTATAATAACAGGACAATATTGCCTGGTGCAATATATTGCAATACACTGTCCTTTTAAACCCACCCCCCGTTCCTGCCCATCCCCCTAAGCCATTCCCCATTCCTCCTCCTCTTCGTATGGTTATGCTGCTCCAGCTGGACCCTAAAATGAATCCCCTGTGACTTTTGCCATCATGCACATGTGAGCTAACACACCTTGGCCGGGGTGTGGCGATGCATCATCCTAATGTCTCCTAGTGTTGCCACTACATTTTTGAGTGTGTGTGTGTGTGTGTGTGTGATCTGGCTTGTGCCTGCAGTCAGATCAAATGTTGGGGTGCGGGGGACAATATTTGTGCACACATGCTTCGACAAATGTGTGATTTTCTCAGGCTGTTTCTGCAGAGAGCTGCAATTAGACTGCACAAAAAGCGGATGGCCAATCGGCTGTGGTAATTAGCCCCTGCGAAACGCACGGTGCTTTTACAGAGTAACTGCACTGATTTATCAATTAAAGTGAACCACAAGTGGGGGAGCCGGGATTAGAGTTGGTCTTGTTTTTGCTTTTTAAAAAGGCTTTCCAAGCTTTGAAATGAAAGGTTTCGTCTGAGGGCATCCTCGCCACCACCCCTTAATTAAAAATAAGGTCCTAAGCCATTTTTAACTTTTATTGCCAATCTTGTGCTAACAACCGGCCCAATTCAAACACATTTGTCTCCATGCTTCCCCAGACACAAGAGATGTCCGATAATGGCTTTTTTGCCGATATCCGATATTGTCCAACTTATAATTACCCTTCCGATATCAACCGATATCGATATTGTGCCTAATTTAATTGTGATGCCCCGTTGGATGCATTAAACAATGTAACAAGGTTTTCCAAAATGAATCCACTCAAGTTATGAGAAAAAAATGCCAACATCCATCCATCCATCCTTTTCCTACCGCTTATTCCCTTTGGGATCGCGGTGCCTAGCTCAGCTACAATCGGGCGGAAGGCGGGGAATGCCAACATGGTACTGCCATATATTTATTATTGAAGTCACAAAGTGCAATATTTTTTTTTACCATGCCTCAAAACAGCAGCTTTGAATTTGGGACATGTTGATAAATTTGAGGAATGCTCATCAAACACTTATTTGGAACATTCCACAGGTGTGCAGGCTAATAAGGGAACAGGTGGGTGCCATGATTGGGTATAAAAACAACTTCCCAAAAAATGCTCAGTCTTTCACAAGAAAGGATGGGGCGAGGTACACCCCTTTGTCCACAACTGCGTTAGCAAAGAGTCAAACAGTTTAAGAACAACGTTTCTCAAAGTGTAATTGCAAGAAATTTAGGGATTTCAACATCTATGTTCCATAAAATCATAAAAAGGTTCAGAGAATCTGGAGAAATCACTCCACGTACGCAGCATGGCCGGAAACCAACATTGAACAACGGTGACCTTCGATCCCTCAGACAGTACTGTATCAAAAACCTACATCAATCTCTAAAGGATATCACCACATGAGATTAGGAACACTTCAGAAAACCATTGTCACTAAATACAGTTTGTCGCTACATCTGTAAATGCAAGTTAAAACTCTACTATGCAAAGCGAAAGCCATTTATCAACAACATCCATAAACGCCGCCGACTTCTCTGGGCCCGAGATCCTCTAAGATGGACTGATGCGAAGTGGAAAAGTGTTCTGTGGTCTGACGAATCCAAATTTCAAATGTTTTTTGGAAATATTTGACATTGTGTCATCCGGACCAAAGGGGAAGCGAAACATCCAGACTGTTATCGATGCAGAGTTCAAAAGCCAGCATCTGTGATTGTATGGGGGTGCATTATTGCCCAAAGCATGGGTAACTTACACATCTGTGAAGGCACTATTAATGCTGAAAGGTACATACAGGTTTTGGAACAACATATGCTGCCATCAAAGCACCGTCTTTTTCATGAACGCCCCTGCTTATTTCAGCAAGACAATGCAAAGCCACTTTCAGCATGTGTTAAAACAGCGTGGCTTCGTAAAAAAAGAGTGCAGGTACTTTCTTGGCCTGCCTGCAGTCCAGAACTGTCTCCCATTGAAAATTTGTGGCGCATTATGTGTTGAGATCCGCTTTTTGGATCCTCCACATATTATTGTTTATTGTTCCATTTTTATTTTCACTCTCCATCTGATCCTCTTATTTCCTATTTACTCGGTCACCATGGTAGCTTATCAGTTTCACCTGTTACTCACGGCCCTGCACACCTGTCCTCACTAATCACCTGCCTTTTATAAGCCTGCATCTTTTGTTGTTCAGTCTGGGATCCAAATTTGTTCTTACACAACGGTACGTCTGCTTTGCACTTTTGCTTCCATGCAATTTCTGTATCATTCTCGCGAGCTCTCACGCTGCGCAATTTTATTCATTCTTAGCTCTCATGCTAAATGTTTTGTTTTCCCCTTTGTGTGCCTATGTGCCAGTTTAGTTTACTATTTGTTTATCCTAGCTTCCATGCTAGCGTCTTTTGTTTGCCTTTTTTTAGCTCCAGTATTTTTGTTCTCTAGCACCTTTTGTTAAATAAGTCATTAGTTCATACCTTTTGATGTGTTCAATTTTCTATGCATCCTCGACGGAATCGAACCCGGCATCACTCTGCCGAACAGGCGTAACATTGTGAAGTGTAAAACACGACAGCGGAAACCCCACTTTCAAAGCTTCAACAATTAGTTTCCTCAGTTCCCAAACGTTTATTGAGTGTTGTTAAAAGAAAAGGCGATGTAACACGGTGGTGAACATGCCCTTTCCCAACTACTGTCAGCCATGAAATTCTAAGTTAGTTATTATTTGCACATAAAAAATAAAGTTTATGAGTTTGAACGTCAAATATCTTGTCTTTGTAGTGCATTCAATTGAATATGGGTTGAAAAGGATTTGCAAATCATTAAATTCCGTTTATATTTACATCAAACACAATTTCCCAACTCATATGGAAACAGGGTTCGTGACATGGCCTAAAAATATCGAGATATTAATAAAAGGCTATGTCGCCCAGCCCTAATGTGTGAATTGAATAAGAGCATGTTAGCAGAGAAGCGTGGAAGAGACAGAGAGTCAGGAAGAGAAAAGAGATTGGCGGTGCACGTCTGGCTCGGGGACCCATAAGTCAATGTGCGAGCCTGTCAGAGCATTACAGCTAAATCAATGCCACTCCAGAGAGAGAACTGCTGTGGACTCATTTGCTGGACTGAGACTCCTGCTCTGCACAGAACAACAGCCATCGACTGCTGCCTTGCCTGTTAACAATCAGAGTCGATACTCCGGGAGGTCTGATGGAAAGGCGCATTGTCTGGAACATGTTGGTTGGCAAATTCCACACGGACACCTCCATTTTTCATAGTCCGGCAAAATCATCTATTTCCTTTTTCCACTCCGCATTAGGTCATCCAGAAAGGAGGAGGGAGCAATCTAATTCCAGTAATTAAGGCCGGGTCCACTGTATGGGACATGTATCCGTGAGATTAAAGTAATAAACCGTGAAGGGGGTTAATGGCTTTTTAAATCAATGATCCACATTAAATACATATAAATCCTGACTGGAACTGCAGGTGAAGTGGGAGAGGGTTTAATCCAGGTGTTACTCCAGCTGTGGTAGTCACCAGGGTTTAAATTTACCGGTAAAGTTTCAATCCATGAAGGAAAGAAGAAAGTAAACGAATGTAACTGAATAAATTTACACATACATAAACATTTTTTTTTTTTATTATTTTATATTTATACTTTATCTTATTTTATAAGGCTCCTAAATAGTCTGCTGACGTATGCAGTAGCATACTGTGTCAATTATCATTCTATTATTTTGTCAACATTATAAAAGGACAAACTGTAAAAATGGATTATTAATCTGATCTGTTAGAATCCGGTTATTTTCTGTTTTAACATGTTCTATCTACACTTCTGTTAAAATGGAACAATCACTTATTATTCTGCTGTTTGATACCTTACATTAGTTTTGGATGATACCACAAATGTAGGTATCGGTCCGATACCAAGTAGTTACAGGATCATACCATGGTCATAGTTTAAGTCCAGGGACGTATTTCCCGAGTTTATAAACATAATACAAATTAAAAAAAAAAAAAGATTATGTGATGCTAAAAAATATCGATGTAATCATGGTATTATCGACTAGGTACGCTCTTGTATTTGGTATCATTACGGTGGATATCAGGTGTAGATCCACCCATGGCGTTTGTTTACATTGTGACGCCGTTGAGCTACGATGTGTGGTGAAGCACGTTTAGCTATTCCTCATCCTGCAGTGATAGTGTGACTTGTAAGAAACTTACTTTATTCGTCGCCATGGAGGCAAGGATTGGTGAATTAGAGGTAGCTAAAACACAGACTGCGGATGGATGTTTGCCGCCAGCTAACTAACCATGTCTTAAAGCACCTCAGTCTGTGGAACTCTCTCCCTGACCACCTGAGGGCACTACAGACTGTGGATGCTTTTTTAAAAAACTTCTTTAAAAAAAAAAAAAAAAAGGTTTTTTATATATGCATACTATTTCCAGCTATTAGGCTGTTCTAGTTTTTAACTTTATTATCTTTTTATTTTTAAATACACTCTAGCACTTTGAGGTTTTTTACTCACTGTAAAGTGTTTTTTACAAATAAAATATATTATTATTATTATTACCTCTTCCTGAGGGCGTTTCAGTCTTATAACTTCACCTTTATCGCTTGTTTTTTGGCCAAAATTGGTCCGTTTTCCATGTTCTGTCCACACACTGTGTCGGCTTGTAGGTACTCTGTGATTGTGCACTGACGAACATGCTCTTACACTCGTAAAACCAGCAATGTCATGAAGTGACTGCGACGAATATGGCAAGCTGGTACTTTTCAGTCGTAGAGTATAGTACCGTTTTTGATTCATTAGTATTGCGTACTGAGCGTGATCATGCTCGTTTTAGAGGCGGTATTGTACCAAATATGATACATACTGGTACATACCGTACAACCCTGGATTGCACATTTTCTGCTCAATTTGCCATTATGTGTTATGCAGAAAAACTGCTAACAAATTAGAGAGCATTCAATCGGGGAGGTTCCACCGTTTGTAGGAACTACTTTACTACGTTCTTGCAGCCTGGAGGTCGTGTTTTCAGGTAGCTGGAAACAACTGTTGCCGGGGGGGCATGTGTGACAAGCAATCTAAAGTTCAATAAACTGCAGGTTCAAGGAAATATGCTGTACGTGCATATTGATTGCACACGAGCAAAGCGATGTATGCCACATTTGCTCTGTGTGGGTGCACTCACCGGCCTGGAGGTAGTTAAAAAAAAAAAAAAAAAAAAAAAGGCATAGGGAAAGCCCATCACCTCCTCCCTCACAGGGAAGAAGGTCTTATCTCACAAGTGCAGAGACACACACAGAGAGAGAGAGAGGCAGATGGGCAGGAGAAATGTGAGCAAGAGGAAGTGTGGACAAGAGTGGGCGAAAGACAGAGAGAGAGAGAAAGAGAGAGAGAGAGAGAGAGAGAGAGAGAGAGAGAGAGAGAGTGTGTCATTGACGGAGATGCAAAGACAGGAAGAATATTTGATCACGCTCATTTCCATAACTTTCATCATCTAAGTAAAGCAGCCTTTGTGGCTTGATTTCTTTAGCCGGTAAAAAAAAAACACACACAAAAAAAATCATTATTCTTTGGCAAAAAGACGGTGTGGCTCAGATGGTAGAGCCGCTGTGCCAGCAATTTAGGGGTGACAGGTTAACCCGGCTTGCTTCCACTGGTGTATGAATGTTTGGTGGTGCATGAAAAAGGGAGGTTTTTGTCATGAAAAAGGGAGGTTTTTGTGGTTGGTGCACTAATTGTATATTGTGTTTTTTATGTTGATTTAATAAAACATAAAAAAAATATATATTTTTTTAAAAATAAAAATGAATAAAAAATTATTCTGCGGCCCGCTGCTGCTCACTGCTTCCCTCACCTCCCAGGGGGTGATCAAGGGTGATGGGTAAAATACAGAGAATAATTTCGCTACACCTCATGTGTGTGACAATCATTGGTACTTTAACTTTAACTTGTCCAGAATAGACCGTTTGCATCCTGGGAGAACAAACCTCGCAGTAAGCTGTTATGACAGGTACCAAAATGTATTTTGCTACTTTTCTAAATAAAGGGCACCACAAAAAATGGCATTATTGTCTTTATTTTTACAAAAAAAATCTTACGGTACATTAAACATTATTGCAATTTTGACCCTAAATAAAATAGTGAACATACAAGACAACTTGTCTATGAGTAGTAAGTAGACAAAGGCTCCTAATTTAGCTGCTGATATACGCAGTAACATATTGTGTAATTTATCATTCTATTATTTTGTCAACATTATTAAGGACAAGTGGTAGAAAATGGATTATTAATCCACTTGTTCATTTACTGTTAATTACCCTGGGACAAATTGGCAGCCATCAGTCTATCCCAGGGCTGCTAATGTAGCTTACCTCCATCAATGTGGAGTGAATGAACGATGGGTTCTCACTTCCCCGTTAGCGCTCTCTAAATCTAGTACGTAATAAAAAAGGCATGAGCATCACACCTATTTTCTTTGGTTTAAAGCAGTGGTGCAATTAAAACCACCTCTAGTAGAGATGTATTGATGCTACGCAAAATATATACGCCTCATAAATCATTACACAAACCAGACAGAAAGGAAAAGCCACACACACACATGCACGTCTGATGCTATGATGTCACTCCAGAGACGTATCCGGGCAACCGTTGTCAAGGGCAACCAGCATTCACAGCATAATGAGCCTTGCACTGAGAGAGAGAGAGTGGGGGGGATTGCACATGCAGCACAAGCTGAAGAGTTACATTCTCACTATCTGTTAGTGACAAATTGGTCATGTATGAACATCTTTGCAATTCAAATAAAACAACCCCGATATAGAATCACTTGGAGCCAATACATCACAGTTAATATTTTCTCAGATATCTGTGAGTATATGTCATAATCTGCCAGATACAGTGAACATCTGTATTAGGTAAGTTAATAGCTTTGTCTTTCCGCCGCATAACTTGATATATACAATTTAAAAAAAGCAAGATTAATCAACATGTCATACAGACGTTGATAAGTGGGTGATAGAAGTAGTTGGTTGCATCAAATCTGCTCTTTTAATGTCCTTTGTGTTTATTGATGTTCCCCTCTTACACACTTGTTTACGTGTGCTATGGCTATTAGTTGTTTTTCCCCCTGACTGAATATTTTTTTTCTCCCCAGCGATTACGTTTTTTCACCTTTTATGCACGGGGGCGCCGGAAGTTGGCAGACCCGTCAGCGAACCCGTTCTGTCTCCCTGTAATGTTTTTCTGCTCTTGAATGGGATTGTGCTGGAAATCTTAACTTCCCCCTAGGGCAGGGGTCGGGAACCTTTTTGGCTGAGAGCCATGAAAGCCAAATATTTTAAAATGTATTTCCGTAACAGCCATATAATATTGTTTTTAACACTGAATACAACTAAATGCATGCATTTTTAAGTAAGACCAACATTTTTTGAGTATAATAAGTCTCTCATTCTTTTTAATAACATTGTTATTCTGAAGCTAACAAATAATAAATAAAATACATCTGACCATTAATGCGACTTGTTGAACTGGTGCGGTACAAATGGATTAAAATGCATGAGAATGTTTTAGCGACCCCCGCAATCCCGAAGGGAATAAGCGGTAGAAAATGGATGGATGGATGGTTTTATATTTTGAACGTTATTTTTAACACTGCGATTACCAGCGGAATTATTCATTACTTATCCTGTTAAGTAATTTCAGCTAAGATTTATCTGAGAGCCAGATGCAGTCATTAAAGAGGCACATCTGGCTCTAGAGCCATGGGTTCCCTACCCCTACCCTAGGGGGTTATTAAAGTCTTAAGGCCCAAGCTGTTTGTTTACATGCTTTTTTTTTCGTTTCTCTTTGCTATTTGGGCATATTGGATCCCTAATTAGAACGTACTTGCCACCTTTGAGACCTCAGAATTCGGGAGATTATATATATATATATATATATATATATATATATATATATATATATATATATATATATATATATATATATATATACATAAATATATATACACATATATATCTACAGTATATATAAAATAACTTGACTTTAAATGAATTCTAGATGTGTATATATATATATATATAAGAAATACTTGAATTTCAGTGTTCAGTTATTTACACATATAGATACACATAACACTCCTCTACTCATTGTTGTATTTGAAGTGCAATGCTTTGCAGCCAGTAGCAAAGCCTTTGAAGGAGCATAGGTATGGGCAGCATCTGTGGAATTCAATTTGCAGTAGAGGAGTGAGTTTAGGGTTGAATTGTCCATCCTCGTTCTATTCTCTGTCGCTATCTTTCTAACTATGCTCTACACCAGGGGTCTCAAACTCAATTTACCTGGGGGCCACTGGATGGAGAGTCTGGGTGAAGCAGGGCCGCAGGAAAATATTTCATAAAAGAAAATATTTTTTAAGGTCTTTATTTTTATTTTCATCACAAAATGAAATAAAATAATAAATGAACAAAATGAGAATTAAGGAATGTGAGACAATTCAAATTAAACAATAAAAAAAACAAATAACAGTTTGAATTGGTCCAGGTTATCGGGGACTGTTATTACTGACGGACAGGTATCGCGGTGCTACTGCAGCCAGGCATGTAAGAAAACCCTCGTCTCCATGGGAACGTTTCTGTCGCTTTCACTAACGCAGCGGTAGGCAACCCACAGTGTTGAAAGAGCCACTATAGACCCAAATAACAAAAATTGTTGCCGTGGAGTATACAGTTACGGTAGCACAATTAGCCCCGAACGGGCTAACATCAAAACTAACGTGTTACACGTCCGATTCGCCCAGCGACTCTCTGTCAGAGTATCAGCGCAGGGGTCCAGTGCACCACAGTTTTGTATTGTCACGCGGTCTTTCGGCGGAGGGCTAAGGAAGGTACCGTACCGCTCCTCTGGCGTCAATGTTCGGCAACTCGAGAGCCACATACCACACCGTGATTGGTAGATTCCTTCAGCTTCGCACACAACGCTGTCAAGCGGCATTGATATAAAATTTGCAGGCCGCACAAACATTAAACTTTCATATTAAGGAGGGGGCCACAAAACAAGGTCTCGCGGGTGGCAATTGGCCCGCGGGCCACGTGTCTGGGACCCCTGCTCTACACCCTCACTAATGACTTGCAAGCGTACTTCTTCTTAACCATCGTCTTCATGACTATCACTTCTTCGTTCTTCTGCTTCGTCTCCTTCTTGTTGTGTGTGCAGTTGTGAACTCCAAAAGCCGTAAATGTTACAACGTGACTGGGCCGGCATGCTGTTTATATAGAGAAAAAGCGGAGATGACGAAAGTCTGTCCTCTCTCAGGTCCGCATGGACCTGGAGGGGGCGTGCCTTGTTGTCCGGCTGGAAATTGGGAGAAATTCGGGAGAATGGTTGTCCCTTGAGATTTTCGGGAGGTGCACTGAAATTCGTGAGTCTCCCAAACAATTTGGGAGGGTTAGCAAGTATGAATTAGAATAAAAACTAAGAATCATCTTGTGAAAAGATGTACTCAGTCCATAAGTACACAAACGTGTACTTCATGTTTAGTGACATGGTAATTCTTATGTTTACACTTTTTTTTTCTCCAAATTCCATTGTATGTTATACTCTTCTGACACCACCAGATGGCAGTATAAGTGTCCAGATAAGCGGCCATGATACCCCAATTCAGTAGTGGCCAACTAAGCCTTTTTAAAGTATTTTTGATTCTGATTATTCTCATCGTTCCAGATAGATAAAACAGGGTGAGTGATTAATGTAAATTTAATTCATGTGGGACACATGACCCCGGCCTACAGAATGCACATATTCCATGTGGGCGTTGAATATTCTGTATGCGCAATTAAAAGAACGGGTTGCATCATGCACAGACGTGATTGAGAAAAACTTCACAATCAAGAAAAATCTTATACTTGCCCGGATAAATGTGCTTATAATTAACCCTCTGCAACAGTACGATGGGGATTCAAATGGCCCCATTCAACTGACACATGAAGCGTGACAAATCTACTTTAGCCACCAGATGGCAGTGTTGAGTATCTTAAATATGTGTTTTGCGGCACTGCCAACTTTGACCACAGTGTCAGTTGCTACGCAGAATGGCGCTTACCATCATTTTCAGCAGACTGCATTGCAAAATGATTACCCCCCCTCCACCTGAGAGCCACTCAGTCCATATAAATCCCTTCCCTACTGTACGTTTAAAGGGCAAAACAGACACCGTCAGCCTCTTCCTGTATGCCAATATGACCTAATTCCTGTGGAGCTGCCATTTATACCAGCATGCTGGGAAGACGCAGCCGCCGCCAGCCGCTTTGCTCCCTGACCCGCTTTGCTCCCTGACCCGCTCCTCGCCGCGGGGGTCTCAACACTCAACCTGGGCCCATGCGGCTCGGACCACGTGGGCACGATTTCAGGGACTCCACACCGCCAACGACCTTTAGCAATGTCAATGACCATAACATTACAGCACAAACATGCTCCAGCCATTTTACTGTGTCCATATGAAGAAGACATAGGTGGAGACCTGTTTCAAAGGTTTTTATCTCCCTCTAGTGGCTAATAAAAGTAACCGCAAGAACCAATTTGCTTTCCTCCTCTTCCTACTGTACTTCATCAATAAATGGTGCACTGCTCTGAAGGTCATTGGTAAAACATACATGTCAGTAATGGAAAAGCCGTCCCCTGGATATGCCTGAACCCACCGCAAACCAACAAATCAAAATCAAGGCCTTACAATCAGGGTCGGCCACCTTGCATTGTTTCTTGTCAGATTACTAACCACCAGTATTCACATTTTACTCACAAGATATTTTTTTCTGTGATCGGATGCAAGGATAAGTTTCATGAGCAAAATATTTTCAGCTCCCTGCATCCTTTTGTGTTTGTTCTCAGATTGTATTGCAGCTGTTGCAGAGACAACCAAGGTCCCCAAGATATTACCTTCCCTCTGTAGTATCAACAAAACAAAATAACAGATTCAATCGGCTGATGTTTAATCCTACGTGGAACTTTTACATCATTGAATATCAGGCGGTCATGGTCTCGATTCCAATCATCCATGAGCGAGATCGGTTGATACCGTTTCGATACTGATGAAATGTGCACTTTTCAATCTATTTATGGAGGGTACTAGAGATGCGCGGTTTGCGGTCTCATCCGCGGAGTCCGCGAATAAACCGCGGGTCGGGCGGTTGACATGGACGAAAAAATTAATTTTAATTAGATTTGGGTGGGTGGCGGTTGAACCATCCGGAAATATTTGAAATACATGGTCCTGGGATCGGTATTCTTAGCCATTCAAAGAGCCATTTAAGACCCGTGTCATAAAGCGAAGAAGACAATAGGAGACGCTATTATTCTCTTGAAAGACTGCCGGCAGCAACCCAGATAATAAATATTAGGGCGTGCTATGATGCCATTGGCTTTGTCGCCTTCTACAACATGTACGATCTGATTGTCAGTCCAGCATCATGTTGTGTGTGGCTTCCGCGGTAACGCGCACATGACTGCAAGGCATACTGGGTGACACAGAGTACACTAATGGTTGTGATAGAAACAATTTTAACACTCTTAGTAATATGCGCCACGCTGTGAAGCCACACCAATAAAGAACGACAAACACATTTCGGGAGAACATCCTCACAGTAACACAACATAAACGCAACACAACAAATACCCAGAATCCTTTGTATTCATGACACTTCCTGACTATTTTATACACCCCGCTAGCAGGTATAGTCTGTATCACCCAGTATGCCTTTCAATCTTGTACGTGTAATTGAGGAAGCTGCACACAACATGCTGCCGGACCAACAATCGGTTCGTCTATGTTGCTGAAGGTGTCTAAGGCAGTGGCTTCACAGCACGCCCACATTCTTGTAATCAGGATGAACGCTATTGGATAGTCGCGAGAATGTTAGTGGCTCCAATTGACTTCATTACTCTGTGAAACAGGTTTAAATAGCTCTTTGAGTGGTAAAGGCGGCCGACCTCTGATGTATTTTAGCGGGCGGTTGTCGGGCGGGTACGGTCCTGATAAAATGTTTGTTCGAGTGGACGGCGGGTGGATGACGACTTTGTTGATGCGGTTGCGGATGATACACTTGCCTATCCGCGCATCTCTAGTGAGTACTATTACCAGTTTAAAATTAGTTCCTTATTTTCTTTATTTTTTTAATTGTTTGAGCAAAACAAAGTCAATGGATCAAAATAACGAAACAAAAGGAAAAAAGAAACATAAAAACTATGCACTACTCATTTAAATCCTTCAGTTTTTGCCTTTGAAGTCCTCCTATGTCCAGGACATTATTCCCTGAGTTTGTAAATAATAACAAAAACATTGAAAAATGTTTAATATTTTCAGAAAGTAAAACTATCCACTGAATCACTCGAGTATCGATTAGTGTTGTCTCGATACCAATATATTGGTACTTGTCAGAGTTAGTTTGTGACGAACCCCAAGATGCAGAGACGGAGGCAGGCATTGAACAGGAAAACATGATTTAATTAAAATATTAACATAAGAACAAACAAAAGGGTACCACTAAAGGACGTGCACAAGGCGGATAACAAACAAAAGGGTCTTTAGCATGGAAGTTAGCAAGAAACAGAAAGGGGCCTAGTGTGGAAGCTAGCGGGTAGCAAACAGAAAAACAGAAGTCGTTACTTGTAGAGTGAAAACAAAACGGAAGCAAAGAACAAAAAACAGTAAGCTACAAACAGATACCAAAAGATAGCTTACCGCTATGCTGCAATGACTCGACATGAAACGACATGACAGGAGCGGCAATACGGAAGTCATCGACAAGACAATAATCCAGCACTGACTGGAAGACAAAGCAGGTACAGATAGGATTGGGCTGATTGACACCAGGTGTGGCCAGGTGCCAATCAGCCGCTGCTTAGGGGAAAACAGCGAACAGGGACAAAAAACAGGAAACAGACAAAATAAGAGCGCTGACAGGAACTAAAAACAGGAAATACTAAACACACACAGAGGAAAACCTAAAACACTGACAGTACTAGTACCGGTACCAAAAATATTTCGATACTTTTCTACATACAGGGGACAACAAAAAATTACCTAAGATAAAATTTGTTTTACACCCCTGCTCTACTCTGATTAATCCATTAATTAACCTTCTGTGAAAAATGCTTACTTTACTCTGTAACGTGGTTCCACCTAGACTTCAAGTTTATTAAGTACTTATTTCTTGGTGTTGTTTAAAGCTAGCTTTGTGGTTAGCTAAGGTATTACTTGCCGTAATGGAAGGGATTATTATTGATTTAGTGCAGTGGCTCCACACTGTGTATGTAGACACATTAGTAGCTTTTAACTCCTTGTGAATACAAATAAATAGTGTAAATTTTATTAAAAGGCATTAATCGGCAATGGCGATCCCATCTTTTTTCACGAAAATCGGACGATACTGCTCAGTGGCAGATCGATCGGTACATCCCTATCATACACGTAACACAGCAGCACATAATAGAGAGGACTTAGTTATTGTGCCGTCAGGGCCGGCAAGGCCTTTTCTGCAGGCCTAACATAACCAGAAATCATGGTCATAATTAAAGGTAAAATAAATGTTGTATTTACGTTCCATAAATATCTAAAAGTATTCACATTCTCTTCATGTCATATTATGCTCTTTCCAGTGCTGTTGTTTTTAGGTTGGAGTTTTTATCAAATCAGAATTATCCGTGTTGGCCCTGTGATGAGGAGGCGACTTGTCCAGGGTGTACCCCGCCTTCCGCCCGAATACAGCTGAGATAGGCGCCAGCACCCCCCGCAACTCCGAAAAGGGACAAGTGGTAGAAAATGGAAGGAATGGATGCTGAATGCCATGCTGTACCAACCGAATCAACAATGTCTGTGCACTGTAAGTGAACGGACACATACAGTTGACAGACAATTGCGATAGCCAATAAGATCATGAGTTGTTCTCAGTAAGGCCTTCTATCTGGCTTTACGCTGTGATTTGATACTCACTTGGGAGTCCCAAGTGAGTATCAGTTTGTTGCATTTCACTTGATTGTAAAATATGTCAATCGACTTTCATATTTTGTCAATATTCAGTGTTTTATCGTTCATAGAAAAATTTAAAAATCCATTATGTCACGACTTGGACTTGGACGTTGATTGTTTTCCCGAGGTGCCAAGCGAATGGAGTGGAAACGGCGTGAATAAATAAATGATAAATGGGTTGTACTTGTATAGCGTTTTTCTACCTTCAAGGTACTCAAAGTGCTTTGACACTATTTCCACATTTACCCATTCACACACACATTCACACACTGATGGAGGGAGCTGCCATGCAAGGCGCTAACCAGCACCCATCAGGAGCAAGGGTGAAGTGTCTTGCTCAGGACACAACGGACGTGACGAGGTTGGTACTAGGTGGGGATTGAACCAGGGACCCTCGGGTTGCGCACGGCCACTCTCCCACTGCGCCACACCGTCCTAAAAACAGGAACAAACAAAAGACGCGCACAATGGCAGTATGAAAACTTGGCTCTGAAATAAAAAACTAGCACAAAGTCAATTAACTATAAACACGAAACAAAACACTTGCACTGTGGCATGAATAATGAGAAAACTTACTTGGAACAAAACGAGTACGGGACATGGATCATTGGCAGGGATTACATATGTTCATAGCAGGTGATCGAGGGTGTGAAGGAGGTGATGTTGCCAGGACGAAGAACAGAAACAGACAGGCTTAAATAACGGTGTGGTGATTAGTCAAAAAGGGTGAGACATGAGGACAGGTGAAAACTAATGAGTTGCTATGGTAACAAAACAAACCAGAAAGTGCAAAAACCAGAACTGAGTGTCCAAAAAACAAAACAATCACACAGACATGACACATTATGTTTTTAAGGCAGTCTGTCATAACGTTTTTAGCATTCAATCAGACATTATTGTGAGGTTTTGTATAAGTGTTCTCAAAAATAGATACACCGGCCCACAGACACATTTTTTTCTCTTATTGTGGCGCCCCGAGTCAAAATAATTGCCCAGGACTATCCTAGAGGGTGGCCTTGGAAAGTGGTTGATGGATGTCTTTTTTGAGCTGCCAACAAGACACCTCGTCATTATGACAAGGCCCAGTTATCTCAATAAGGAGGACAATCAGCCCCGACGGGACCTGTATCAACCGAAGTGTGAAATGTCACAACCATATGCGCAACAACAAGCACACACCCAACCAACATAAAGGCAGAAATAGGAATTGACAGTGAAGACGGAAGCAAGCAGAGATTGGTCCATCTACTCAGACATCTGCTCGCTCCCAGAGACAGATGGCGAGCCGATCAGAACGCCTGGTGCCTCTGCCGCTTGCCACCTCCCTTGACGAACTTGCAGCCCCTCCTCAAAATGGCACACATGACAGGTGGCACCTTGTGAGGGGTATAACACGGACCATGATAGGCATAAGAAAAAGAAAACATGCATTAATCGTACGACTGCACAGTGAACTGGGCTCTCAGCTATGCAACGGCTGTTAGCACTATTTGTCTTGTGCATGTTTCTAGATTACAAGGCTGAATATTTTAATTTGGGTCAGCAACAGAATTTTGTATCAAGATCTTGCACAAGTCAACTATTTATACATCAGTCATTCGGAATGTACACACACTTCCTCCCAAAACAGTACAGTTCTATATGAGTATGGTGATCAGTCAATGAATGTCAACAAATTACTTAAGGTAAAGCATTCACAGATGGTTATGGACCAACACAATGTATCCTACTGGGCAACTGTGATACTGTGCCAGAAGATCAAATTAATTAATGTTGTCTTGCGTTGAGATCTTGAGAACTGAAACAAAAGAATTTAAAAACTGTGACGTGTTTCAAACACAAAACATGTAGAAAACCCAAAACCAGTGAAGTTGGCACGTTGTGTAATTAGTAAACAAAAACAGAAATACATCGATCCATTTTCTACCGCTTATCCCCTTTAGGGGTCGCGGGGGGCGCTGGTGCCTATCTCAGCTACAATCGGGCAGAAGGCGGGGTACACCCTGGACAAGTCGCCACCTCATCGCAGGGCCAACACAAATAGACAGACAACATTCACACTCACATTCACACACTAGGGCCAATTTAGTGTTGCCAATCAACCTATCCCCAGGTGCATGTCTTTGAGGTGGGAGGAAGCCGGAGTACCCGGAGGGAACCCACGCATTCAAGGGGAGAACATGCAAACCCCACACAGAAAGATCCCGAGCCTGGATTTGAACCCAGGACTGCAGGACCTTCGTATTGTGAGGCAGACGCACTAACCCCTCTGCCACCGTGAAGCCAAAAAGTTCTATTTTGGTTTCATCTGACCACATGACATTCTCCCAATCCTCTGCTGTATCATCCATGTATCCATTTTGGTATAAACTCAACTCATCGTGTTTGGAGGAAGAAGATTACTGAGTTGCATCCCGAGAACACCATACCTACTGTGAAGCATGGGGGTGGAAACATCATGCTTTGGGGCTGTGTTTCGGCTAAGGGGACAGGACGATTAATCCGTGTTAAGGAAAGAATGAATGGGGCCATGTATCATGAGATTTTGAGCCAAAACCTCCTTCCATCAGTGAGAGCTTTGAATAGATGACCAAATACTTATTTTCCACCATAATTTACAAATAAATTCTTTAAAATTCCTACAATGTGAATTCCTGGATTTTTTTTTTCACATTCTGTCTCTCACAGTTGAAGTGTACCTATGATGAAAATTACAGACCTCTGTCATCATTTTAAGTGGGAGAACTTGCACAATCGGTGGCTGACTATATCATTAACTTAGAACAATTTAATGGCAGCAACACATTGCAAAAAAGTAGTCACAGCGGCATTTTTACCACTGTGTTACATGGCCTTTCCTTTTAACAACACTCAGTAAACATTCGGGAACGAGGAAACCAATTTTTGAAGCTTTTCAGGTGGAATTCTTTTCCATTCTTGCTTGATGCACAGCTTAAGTTGTTTAACAGTCCGGGGTCTCTATTATGGTATTTTAAGCTTCATAATGCGCAACACATTTTCAATTGGAGACAGGTCTGGACTACAGAAAGGCCAGTCTAGTACCTGCACCCTTTTAATATAAAGCCACGCTGTTGTAACGCATGGCCTGGCATTGTCTTGCTGAAATAAGCAGGGGCGTCCATGATGACGTTGCTTGGATGGCAACATAAGTTGTTTCAAAACCTGTATGTACCTTTCAGCATTAATGGTGCCTTCACAGATTTGTAAATTACCCATGCATTGGGCATAAATACACCCCCATACCATCACAGATGCTGGCTTTTGAACTATGTGCATGAAACAATCCAGATGGTTCGTTGTCTCTTTGGTCCACAGAACACGACATCCACAGTTTCCCCCAAAAAATTGAAATGTGGACTCGTCAGACCACGGAACACGTTTCCACTTTGCATCAGTCCATCTTAGATGAGCTTGAACCCAACAAAGCCGGCAGCGTTTCTGGGTGTTGTTGATAAATGGCTTTTGCATAGTAGAGTTTTAACTTTCACTTACAGATGTAACGGGACAAACTGTAGTTACTGACAGTTGTTTTCTGAAGTATTCCTGAGCCCATTTGGTGATATCCTTTACACACTGATGTCAGTTTTTGATGCAGTACCACCTGGGGGATCGAAGTTCACGGGCTTAGCCGCTTACGTGCAGTGATTTCTCCAGATTCTCTGAACCTTTTGATGATATTGCAGATGGTAGATGGTAAAATCCCTAAATTCTTTGCAATAGCTCGTTGAGAAATGTTGTTCTTAAACTGTTGGACAATTTGCTCACGCATTTGTTCACAAAACGGTGACCCTCGCCCCATCCTTCTTTGTGAATGACTGAGCATTTCATGGAAGCTGCTTTAATACCCAATCATGGCACCCACCTGTTCCCAATTAGCCTGTTCACCTGTGGGATGTTCCAAATAAGTGTTGGAAGAGCATTCCTCAAATTTCTCAGTCTTTTTTTTTACCACTTGTGCAGCTTTTTGGAAACGTTTGAGCTAATATTTGCCAAAAATAACTAAGTTTACCAGTTTGAACGTTAAGTATCTTGTCTTTGCAGTCCATTCAATTGAATATAGCTTGAAAAGGATTTGCAAATCATTGTATTCTGTTTTTATTTACCATTTACACAATGTGGCAAATTTACTGGTTTTGTACAATAATAATTACTATTATAAGCTGGTGTATGGATGACTTTGAATCTATGCCTCAGTGGGATACAGTTATTCTAAAAGTCTAATGCTAACATATCATCTATAATGGATTTAACTGGAATGCACTGAAGTTGTCATATGTTTCCCTCCCTGAAAGGCAGCTTGTTCTCGTGCAGGGGATCAGGCCATCAGATAAATATCATACATGGGTGTTTCTGTGGCCAATATCTTATAGGCCCGTTGAAATGAGACAAGGATCTCTTACAGTGACTGCAAAAACTTGGATTTGTTTTCAACCAGAGATTTACCAACCGATAAGGGAGGGAGAGAACACACATGAAGGAGATAATTATTTTGCTAAGGCACTCTGGCAAGCTTGTGTCTTCTTTTTTTTTTTTTATCAAACTAAACCAAAACTATCTCATTTGATTTCAATGGCTCCTACACTGTAATACAAAGTGTGTTGTTTTGGTGTGCCTGCATGCGATTGACATAATGCCCTGGTACGATATGAACAGACTTTATCGTTAGCATTAACAGTCAATTTGGATTCATTTTGATTAATCTAGTGTGTGAATGTGAGGGTGAATGTTTTTCTTAGGGATGTCCCGATACAACTTTTTCACTTCCGATACGATACCGATATTGTAGTCTTGAGTATTGGCCGATACCGATATAAATACGATACGATAAAGGCATGAATCATACATATATTTATTCCTTATTTTGTTGTGTGGAATGTTAGAAAAGGCTTGATAAAGTGATGTTACTGTTACTGATGTTGTAGTGTTAAAACAGAAAACAATAGTCAGCAAGAGTAGGTATAGGAAAAACTGACCCATTTATTATCAACCAATTGGTTACATAAATTTTAACCTTCAACATAAGAGTATTACCTCAACAAATCCAATAAAAACAAAATGTTATATTTAAAGTGCAAAATAACCACTTATACCAAAATAATTATACAATTGAATAGAATAAATTAAAAATAAATTAGAAGACCCTGAAAAATAACCTACATAAATCCAATTAAAAAACAAAAACGTTTTAAAGTGCAAACAATTCAAGTTCACTTCAGTTATATTTTACTGTCAGCATATGTTGGAAACAACTGTGGGCAGGGACAAAAACAACAAAAACAACACAATATTGTCCACTGTCCAACTGCTCTAAGTTAAGACTTCACAGCTCCAGTTTCACTGACTGACTGTGCCCAAAACAATGTAGTAATTACTCTTAGGGCTTCACGGTAGGAGAGGGGTTAGTGCGTCTGCCTCACAATACGAAGGTCCTGCAGTCTTGGGTTCAATCCCAGGGTCGGGATCTTTCTGTGTGGAGTTTGCATGTTCTCCCCGTGAATGCGTGGGTTCCCTCCGTGTACTCCGGCTTCCTCCCACCTCCAAAGACATGCACCTGGGGATAGGTTGATTGGCAACACTAAATTGGCCCTAGTGTGTGAATGTGAGTGTGAATGTTGTCTGTCTGTATTGGCCCTGCGATGAGGTGGCGACTTGTCCAGGGTGTACCCCGCCTTCCGCCCGATTGTAGCTGAGATAGACGCCAGCGCCCCCCGCGATCCCAAAAGGGAATAAGCGGTATGAAATGGATGGATGGATAATTACTCTTAGTCTTCACTGAAGAATAGTGTAAACACAATGAACATATCACTCTAATAACAAGAGCATAAAACAAATAATAATCAGTCAGTGCTGACTTCCCTTACTACTCCTCCTCCTTCTCCACTTTCTGCAGTCCGAGCATAATGTGGAGATTTTTTTTTAAGAAGATAAGCATTTCGGCATGCTGTGCTGTCAGCCTGCTCCTGTGCTCCTCAATGATAATTGACGCTGTGCTGAAGAGCCTTTCACTCTCCAGTTTTGTCTACAATGTAGTGGCCGCTAGGAATAAGGTTCGAGGTGCTCCATTAAGCGTTTAAACCCGACATTACTCACCACCGACAGGGGCTGGCCATCAAGCACAATAAACTGGACTATCTTTTCTGTTATGGCCATTGCCTTTTTTCTGTCCCGTGGTAGTTTGTCACGTCTTGCAAAGCTTTCGGACAGCGTGGGTTGCTGAAGCAAGCCAGAGGTTTGTTGCTTCGCCTTGCTGCTCTTGCGAAAATCCTTATGTTCTTTTTTGTGGTCTTTTTTCAAATGTGCGATGAGGTTGCTTGTATTGGACCTTCCTGGTTCTGTCCCTCAACGGGACACTTGCGCCTGACAAATGTTGCATTTAGCGGCAACGTCTTTGTCCGAGTTTACGTTAAAATACTTCCACACGTCACTACACTTTGCTGCAAGCACATGCGTTGTCGATGTTGTGATCACGTGGGCTGTGCATGCTGGATTAGAGATGCTCTTCTTCCGCAGCCGGCACCAACGTTAAATTAACGGGCATTGCCGCCACCTACTGTGTTGGAGTGTGATCAAACCAGAGTCATCTATTATAGAAGTGCTGGAGCGGTAAATGGACAGCTTATATCGGAGCGCTTATATCGGAGTTTTTAGACTTAGTCCGATAAAATACGATATTCACTTTTTTGGCTAATATCGGACTTATTTCCGATATCGATATCGGATCGGGACATCCCTAGTTTGTCTATCTGTGTTGGCCCTGCGATGAGGTGGCGACTTGTTTAGGGTGTACACCGCCATCCGGCCGAATGAAACTGGGATAGGCTCCAGCCACCCCCGTGACTCCAAGAGGGACAAGCGGTAAAACATGGAAGGATGGATAATGGTAATGTCCACAAAAAAACATTCTGCCTATCTCCAAGGGCACGTCTTTGGTGGGAGGTGGCAGGAAGCTGGAATACTCAGACTTAGAACCCTCGCCCTCACATGCAAACTGGAAAAATCGCCCTTCTCGCTGTGAGGCATGAACACTTACCACTGCACCACCGTGCTGCTCAGATACACACCACATCCCTCTCATTAATGGTGGTAAAGCCATACCCACTGCTTGACCCGAATCACAGCCGCACGGCTATTAGATGCACAATCACGCTCCATTGGGAGCCCGCTGCATACATCAACTGGCGAGCACGGGGGCCACAGCTGCAAACCCAAGATAGTAATGCAAACACTTCACCATATTCACACCTGAGCGCTTCCTGCGGCTGCAAACACAAATACTCAAGTCAATTACAAGGGGGAAGGAAGTCTTTCACCCCATCAGTAGTATTTAACAGGCTGTAGTTACAACAGTGCGGGCACTTTTGTCTTCCTGCAGTCCAGACGTTTGGTATTTATACATATGATTATGAGAGTGGGCAGCACGGTGGGGTAGGGGTTAGTGCATGTGCCTCACAATATGAAGGTCCTGAGTTCAATCCTGGGCTCGGGATCTTTCTGTGTGGAGTTTGTATGTTCACCCCGTGACTGCGTGGGTTCCCTCCGGGTACTCCGGCTTCCTCCCACCGCCAAAGACATGCACCTAGGGATAGGTTGATTGGCAACAATAAATTGGCCCTAGTGTGTGAAAGTGAGTGTGAATGTTGTCTGTCTATCTGTGTTGGCCCTGCGAGGACGTAGTGACTTGTCCAGGGTGTACCGCGCCTTCCGCCCGAATGCAGCTGAGATAATCTACAGCAGTGGTCCCCAACCTTTTTGTATCCGCGGACTGGTCAACGCTTAAAAATTTGTCCCGCGGCCCTGGTTGGGGGTCCTTTTTTTTTTTTTTTTTCTTTGTCATGAAAAAGGGACGTTTTTGTCATGAAAAATGAGTTTTTTGTGGTTGGTGCACTAATCGTAAGTGTATATATTTTTTTTTATGTTGATTTAATTAAAATTTTTTTTTTTTTTTTTTAAATAAAAAATTATCCTGCGGCCCGGTGGTTGGGGACCACTGGGCTACAGCACCCCCCGCCACCCCGAAAGGGACAAGCAGTAGAAAATGGACAGATGGGATGGATTATGAGAGCTGAAAATCATCTCCTGTACCTTGTGCTTCCTGTCCCAAATGTTTTCCCTTAGAATTGCATTTTCTTCATTCATAATTTTTACTAGATCCATCGACAGCGCACTGACAGACAAACAGTCAAAAGACAAAAGAAAAGGCGTGCCGAACGCACGAGAAGCTAATGCTAACAAGCATCGAGTCCAAAATGTCCAAAATAAGCGTGCCAAGCGCACGAGAAGCTACAGTATGGTGAGACTTAGCACGAGTAACAAACATAAGCAAAGATACCAATGCGAAAGTTGCATGAAGCAAACAACGAACCAAGAACTAACTGAGGTCGAAGGCAGGCTTAAATACTAAAGTAAACGATTACCAACATGTAAGGAAACAAGCAACAGGTGAAAAAAATCAAGTAACCATGGTGACAACAACAAACAAGGAAGTGCATACACAAACTCAGCACCGGAAGAGTCCAAAACAATCAAAAAACCGAAAAGGACTCAAAAACCAGACTAAGGATGTGATCCGGGAAGCGGATCACAATAAGATAAGTCAATCAATTTGGACAACTTTCTCCGAAATGGATAATAGAAAATTCATATTTAGCCATCAGCCAATGAGCCGCAGATGGCTATCTAGCTCCTTAAATAATGGTGAGTGACGGATTTTGTGTTTTACAACTTCTTTTTACACTTGTGTGACAGCTACAAATGTTTATCATGAGATACACAGCACAACTTCTATTAGTACGTGTTTTATTTTTTTTAATGTATAATTTTAAGCTGTAGTGAAAGGGGGCTGTGTGCAACTTGCTCCCAGTTTCATTTTTCAAAGCCAAAACTACAAAACCCAAAACCAGTGAAGTTGTCAACGTTGTGTACATTTCGAATAAAAACAGAATATTGCCAAAACGTGGACTATGGTGTCGTTTGTTTTCCTGGAATGCAAAGCAAGGTGACGGGACATGGCATGAAGGTAAAGACATATTTTAATTAATCTATAAAAAGGTCTAAACTAAAAACATGCACAAGGAGGATAACAAACTTGGCTAAAAAAACAAAAAAGGCAAAATCGTGGATATGAAACAAAAGACTAGCTAAACGTGACATGAATAAACAAAACTTACTTGGAAGGAAATGTACAGAGCAATACATAACCAGAGTGAACAGAGCATTGAACAACAACAATGACGCCAGGCCGACTGCCTGGCAACTGCAAGCTTGAATAATAGTGACATGATTAACACAGGTGCGTGGATCCTAAAAAAAAAAGGTGCGTGAGTCCAAATGAGTACAGGTGAACTAATCGGTCGTCATGGTGACGAAACAATGGAGCGACCAACAGAAAATAAATAAGCAAAAATGATTTGCAAATCCTCTTCAACCTATATTCAATTGAATGGACTACAAAGACAAGAGATTTAATGTCAGAACTGGTAAACTGTAAATATTAGTTTATTTGGAATTTGATGCCTGCAAGATGTTCCAAAAAAGCTGGCACTGGTGGCAAAAAAGACCGAGAAAGTTAAAGAATGCTCATCAAATACTTATTTGGAACATTTCACAGGTGGACAGTCTAATTGGGAACAGGTGGGTGCCATGATTGGGTATAAGAGCAGCTTCCATGAAATGCTCAGTCATTCACAAAACAAGGAGGGGACGAGGGTCACCACTTTGTGAACGAATTTGTGAGCAAATTGTCCAGCAGTTTAAGAACAACATTTTTCAACGAGCTACTGCAAGGAATTTAGGGATTTCACCACCTACGGTCCGTAATACCATCAAAAGGTTCAGAGAATCTGGAGAAATCCCTGTACTTAAGCGGCAAGGCCCAAAAACCAACATTGAAAGCACGTGACCTTTGATCAATCAGGTCGTATTGCATCAAAAAACAACATCAGTGTGTAAAGGATATCACCACATGGGCTCAGGAACACTTCAGAGAACCACTGTCAGTAACAACAGTTCACTGCTACATCTGTAAGTGCAAGTCAAAACTCTACCATGCAAAGGGAGAGCCATTTATCAACAACACCCAGAAAAGCCACCTGCTTAGCTGGGCCCGAGCTCATCTAAGGTGGACTGATGCTAAGTGGTCTGACGAGTCCACATTTGAAATTGTTTTTAGAAACTGTGGACGTCGTGTCCTGCGGACCAAAGAGGAAAAGACCCATCCGGACTGTTATAGGTGAAAAGTTCAAAAGCCAGCATCTGTGATGGGAGGCCACGGGGAAGACCCAGGACACGTTGGGAAGACTACGTCCCCCGGCCGGCTGGTCTGGTAACGCCTCGGGATCCCCCGGGAGGAGGAGGAAAGTCTGAGCTTCCCTGCTTAGGCTGCTTCCCCCTTGACCCGACCTCGGATAAGCGTAAGAAGATGAATGGATAGATGGACATTTATTTGGAACCGACAAATTATATTTTGAATATTTTTAATGAGCAAAAAAATGTATTTTCAAATTTTGTTTGAGGTTCCATCCATTGTACCATTATTCTACAGTTTTTTGGAAAGACAAACATCCGCTTACAATGGAGCGGACTTCTTTATGAAATGAAGGGAGAAAAAAGTGCCAGTTTGCCCTGCAGCAAACTGCACAGCTTTAGCGAGCTGATATCAGCAGCACCAGGTTACCAGCATCACTCAAGCATGACCGTTCCGCTTCCACACTGCGGCTTTGAGCGAATGACGAACTGTGAAATGATTGCTATGTTTCATTATTATAATGGGGAAGCTGGAGCAGGGACAAGAGAGGGAACGATAAAGAGGCCGGCTAAAAAATAAACAAACAAATAAAAAACTTTTACGGGCACCCTTCTTGTGTAAAACAAACTAGAGATATTAATCTGTACACTGTGCATGTACACACACGCACACACACAGCAATCTGCCTTATCCCCCACCTGCTATTGTTACAGGACAGTAATCAATTATCTCAGTATGATGTCATGGTGCCTACCCTCCCCCAAACAAGCACAGCCCACTTCCATCTTGCTGTGCACTTCAGGTCCACATTGCATCAAGAGTCCAGAAGCAAAAGGACAATCATACATGCATGGACAGAATGCACGGATGTTAGATTTGAAAAATGAGGCTTAATCAAAGGCGTTGACACGATGCAAACTGCAAAGAGGCATTTATACACACATATGCATGCATATGCTGCATTATCTCATACAGCGCTGATTTGATTAGTGCCAAGCGAATCCCTGGGCTTGATCACACCGAGTCATCTGGTCTGCATCCTCAATAACGGTATAATTAAATGAGAGACGGTAATGAAGAGCTATGAATGGGAACATCAAGGGCAAAGTGAGCTCTTTATTTCGGGCTCCTCTCTTTAAAAGGTCCTTAGCTCGGCATAAACAAGGCCTCCCATATGAGGTCATCGCTGTGACAAAGGCCAGATTTTTAAAAAGGGTGCAATGACGTCTTCACAGGAAGCACATAAAAAGTGCCCTGCTTTCTCCCAGTTGTTTACAAAAACCCCAAAACCAGTGCAGTTGGCACGTTGTGTAAATGGTAAATAAAAACAGAGTACAATGATTTGCGAATCCTTTACAATTTATATTCAATTGAATACACTGCAAAGACAAGATACTTAACGTTGTTATTTTTTGCAAATAGGAGCTCTTTTGGAATTTAAAGCCTGCAATATGTTTCAAAAAAGCTGGCACGAGTGGCAAAAAAGACTGAGAAAGTTGAGGAGTGCTCATCAAACACTTATTTGGAACATCCCACAGGTGAACAGGCTAATTGGGAACAGGTGGGTGCTGTCATGCCAAATTTCTTCTCCCTTCTCCCCCCCACCCCCCCTACCCCGCCCATTTATTTCCGGGGTCATGATTAATACAGACGTTTTGTTAACGCTATATTATAAAAATATAACGCTACGTTAAAAAAATATAACGCTACGTTATAAAAATACAGACGTTTTGTTAACGCTATATTATAAAAAAATGTAAAAAACAGTTTACAAACACAAGCTATGGGATGACATAAGAGGAAACGTGACCCCGGAAGTAAATGCGTCATCCCATAGCTTGTGTTTGTAAATTGTTTTTTAATTTTTTTTACAATATAGCGTTAACAAAATGTCTGTATTTTTATAATATAGCGTTATATTTTTATAATATAGCGTTAACAAAACGTCTGTATTAATCATGCCCCCGGAAGTAAATGGGGGGGGTGATATTACAGTCAGTAATATCATCAAAAGGTTCCGAGAATCTGGAGAAATCACCGCACGTATGCGCCAATGCCGTGACCTTCGATCCCTCAGGAGGTACTGCATTAAAAAGCGACATTAGTGTGTAAAGGATATCACCACATTGGCTCAGGAACACTTCAGAAAAGCACTGGCAGTAACTACAGTTCGCCGCTACATCTGTAAGTGCAAATTAAAACTCTGCTATGCAAAGCCAAAGGCATTCATCAACAACACCCAGAAACGCCAAAGGCTTCGCTGGCCCAAGATCATCTAAGATGAAGTGATGCAAAGTGGAAACTTGTTCTGTGGTCTGACTAATCCAAATTTCAAATTGTTTTTAGGAACTGTGGACGTCGTGTCCTGCGGACCAAAGAGGAAAAGAACCATCCGGACTGTTATAGGTGCAAAGTTCAAAAGCCAGCATCTGTGATGGTATGGGGGTGTATTAGTGCCCAAGTCATGAGTAACTCACACATCTGTAAAGGCACCATTAATGCTGATACATACAGGTTTTGGAGCAACATATGTTGCTATCCAAGCAACGTTATCATGGACGCCCCTGGTTATTTTAGCAAGACAATGCCAAGCCACGTGTTACAACAGCCTGGTATCATAGTAAAAGAGTGTGGGTACTTTCCTGGCCCGCCTGCAGTCCAGACCTGTCTCCCATCGAAAATGTGTGGCGCATTACGAAGCGTAAAATACGACAGAAGAGACCCCGGACTGTTGAATGACTGAAGCTCTAACTAAAACAAGAATGGGAAATAATTCCACTTTCAAAGCTTCAACAATTAGTCTCCTCAATTCCCAAACATTTATTGAGTGTTGTTAAAAGAAAATGTGATGTAACACAGTAGTGAACATGCCCTTTCCCAACTACTTTGGCAGGTGTTGCAGCCATGAAATTCTAAGTTAATTATTATTTGCAAAAAAAAAAATAAAGCTTATGAGTTTGATCATCAAATATGTTGTTTGTAGTGCATTCAATTGAATATGGGTTAAAAAGGATTTGCAAATTATTGTATTCCGTTTATATGTACATCAAACACAATTTCACAATTCATGTGGAAACGGGGTTTGTAGTTACAATTCCATCAAGTAAATGTATCCCTATGTGTTAAGGTGATGCATTTTAAATCATCTCTTCTTGCAATTCAATTAGTCTCATCTTCACTTGATCTGCATTTAATTTTGTATTTTAGGGCGTCCCTCTGAGTACATGTTGCCTCTGAGCCAGCTCAGACATGCCTCTTTTCCACCTCTCAAAGCAGGGCTAATCCAACTCCATTTTGAAGTAATACACTCATAATCCTGCACACAATTATCAGGGTGCAAAATTGAAGCTGTCACATATCTGAAGAAATGATGAGCCACCCACATTTTCCAAATTTGAAACAAGATAAAGCCGGGAGACATGTTGAATCTAATCTTGATAGCACGTGGGGAATGATACGATCCATTGTTATTACCTGCTCCAATATTTGATGACATTAGCTGGAGACGTGTTATTGATCACTTAGACTTCATGTGTCAGACAGAGAGGTTGTATGTAATTACAACACGGGACGTGATATTGAACAGGAGATATATTGGAATCCATGTTGGGAATATCTACAGTCTTTTTGTTGGTTACAGTGATATCTTTAAGGCTGTTTTCAAATAGTTGAATATTCAACCATCAACCTCAAAGTACTCCCTGTATGATCAGTGTCAGAGCTTGGTCCGCATTGCCGGCAGTAAGTCGGACACATTTCCAGTGAGGGTTGGACTCCGCCAAGGCTGCCTTTTGTCACAGATTCTGTTCATAACTTATAAGAACAGGTGCAGTCAGGGCGTTGAGAAGATCCGGTTTGGTGGCTGCAGGATTAGGTCTCTGCTTTTTGCAGATGATGTGGTCCTGATGGCTTCATCTGGCCAAGATCTTCAGCTCTCACTGGATATGTTCGCAGACGAGTGTGAAGCAACTAGGATGGGAATCAGCACCTCCAAGTCCGAGTCCATGGTTCTCACCCGGAAAAGGGTGGAGTGTCATCTCCGGGTTGGGGAAGAGACCCTGCCCCAAGTGGAGGAGTTGAAGTACCTCGGAGTCTTGTTCAGGAGCGAGGGAAGCGATCGTGAGATCGACAGGCGGATCGGTGCGGTGTCTTCAGTAATGCGGACGCTTTATCGATCCGTTGTGGTGAAGAAGGAGCTGAGCCGGAAGGAAAAGCTCTCAATTTACCGGTCGATCTACGTTCCCATCCTCACCTAGGGTCACAAGCTTTTGGGTTATGACCGAAAGGAAAAGATCACGGGTACAAGCGGCCGAAATGAGTTTCCTCCGCCGGGTGGCGGAGCTCTCCCTTAGAGATAGGGTGAGAAGCTCTGCCATCCGGGAGGAGCTCAAAGTAAAGCCGCTGCTCCTCCTCATGGAGAGGACCCAGATGAGGTGGTTCGGGCATCTGGTCAGGATGCCACTCGAACGCCTTTATCGAGAGGTGTTTAGGGGATGTCCGACCAGTAGGAGGCCACGGGGAAGACCCAGGACACGTTGGGTAGACTATGTCTCCCAGCTGGCCTGGGAACGCCTCGGGATCCCCCGGGAAGAGCTGGACAACGTGGCTGGGGAGGGGAAAGTCTGGGCTTCTCTGCTTAGGCTGCTGCCCCCACGACCCGACCTCGGATAAGCGGAAGAAGATGGATGGATGGATAAACCTCAAAATCGATCAAAATCCAAGTACAGCGGGTGGGTGTATGAGTACATATTTCTTGTGTGTAAACTAGGGCTGTCAAACAACTCAAACATTTAAACACGATTAATTAAATTGTTCAAAATTAATCGTGATTAATTATTCAGAAAAATATATAATAATTATTAATATTAAAAATAAGTGTACTGTTGGCAGATGAAGTTTGGACAATTTGTTATAGTGAAATATTGTTTTCAAAGTTTATGCTTTTTTTTTTAATGACCTGCAAGTGCGTTTGGTGCCTTGAAAGATTTTGTAGGAATACAGACTTTGTATTAGTGCTCCAGTAGGAACACTTACATTCAAAGAGAATTTACACCATGTCTAGCAGAAAATGTGGTGTGTTATGATCATTGTTTGATTGTCAAAAATGTTCGGTAATGTAGTCTGTGATGTTTCTATCTTTATAAATGCTTCTGATATTCTGTACATTACATGTTGTACAAGTCATAATACTCATATCTCTGCATGACAATGTCTTAACCTTCTGTACATTCTGCAGCTCAGTACTATCAACAGGTACATGTTATAAAAGAATATACACTTTATTTCAATCTGCCACAAAAATGCCCCACTCTATTCCTCAATTGATGTTCTAGATTTCATTTAGGTAGAAATATCAGATTACATAACAAAACATATTTGAACAAAGCATCGTAATGTAAGACATTTTTATTTTGTTTTTTTAGTTAGACCGAATGCAAAGCGAAGCGCTTTTATTTTAAAGCTGGAAATGTGTGATTGATTTGAGAAAACGTGTCTTGAAATGTTTTGATGATATTTTGCAATAAAAAAAGGTGCCTCTTGACTTCCTGCAGACCGTCTTTCATTTCTGTTGCGATTTTATGCCATCTTCTTAAGCAGTCACTGGAACAATCTATATTTTGTTGACAATGCACCTTATGGTTTGTGGGGTTATATAAAACCTCAGGGAGTTGAACGCCACTGCATTACATAAAAAACCCCGTTTCCATATGAGTTGGGAAATTGTGTTAGATGTAAATATAAACGGAATACAAATTTGCAAGTCATTTTCAACCCATATTCAATTGAATATGCTGCAAAGCCACGCTGTTGTAACACGTGCTGATTGTGGCTTGGCATTGTCTTGCTGAAATAAGCAGGGGTGTCCATGAAAAAGACGTCTCTCAGATGGCAGCATATGTTGTTCCAAAACCTGTGTGTACCTTTCAGCATTAATGATGCCTTCACAGATGTGTAAGTTACCCATGCCTTGGGCACTAATGCACCCCATACCATCACAGATGCTGGCTTTTGAACTTTGCGTCGATGACAGTCTGGATGGTTCACTTCCCCTTTGGTCCGGATGACACGATGTCGAATATTCCCAAAAACAATTTGAAATGTGGACTCGTCAGACCACAGAACACTTTTCCACTTTGCATCACTCCGTCTTAGATGATCTCGGGCCCAGAGAAGCCGGCGGCGTTTCTGGATGTTGTTGATAAATGGCTTTCGCTTTGGATAGTAGAGCTTTAAGTTGCACTTAGCGATGTAGCAACACATTGTATTTAGTGACAGTGTTTTTTCTGAAGTGTTCCTGAGCCCATGTGGTGATATCCTTTAGAGATTGATGTCGGTTTTTGATACAGTGCCGTCTGAGGTATCAAAGGTCACGGTCATTCATTGTTGGTTTCCGGCCACGCCGCTTACATGGAGTGATTTCTCCAGATTCTCTGAACCTTTTGATGATATTATGGACCTTAGATGTTGAAATCCCTAAATTTCCTGAAATTGCACTTTGAGAAACCATGTTCTTAAACTATTTGACTATTTGCTCACGCAGTTGTGGACAAAGGGGTGTACCTCGCCCCATCCTTTCTTGTGAAAGACTGAGCATTTTTTGGGAAGCTGTTTTTATACCCAATCATGGCACCCACCTGTTCCCAATTAGCCTGCACACCTGTGGATATGTTCCAAATAAGTGTTTGATGAGCATTCCTCAACTTTATCAGTATTTATTGCCACCTTTCCCAACTTCTTTGTCACGTGTTGCTGGCATCAAAATTTAAATTTAATGATTATTTGCACACAAAAAAAAGTTGATCAGTTTGAACATCAAATATGCGGGTACTTTTCTGGCCCACCTGCTGTCCAGACCTGTCTCCCGTCAAAAATGTGTGGCGCATTATGAAGCGTAAAATACGACAGCGGTTGAACGACAGATAGTTGAACGACTGAAGCTCTACATAAAACAAGAATGAGAAAGAATTCCAAAACGGTGGTGAACATGCCCTTTCCCAACTACTTTGGCACATGTTGCAGCCATGAAATTCTAAGTTTATTATTATTTGCAAAAAAAAAAATAAAATAGTTTATGAGTTTGAACATCAAATATCTTGTCTTTTTAGTGCATTCAATCGAATATGGGTTGAAAAGGATTTGCAAATCATTGTATTCCGTTTATTTTCACATCTAAAATAATTTCCCAACTCAGAAAACGAGATGAGAATGTTGACAAACAAAATCCAATCATATTTAATTTCGCTTAGTTGATAGGTGGGACAATTTCGGAATATATCCAATCACAGCTTTATAACTACTACTTAAGAGGGGTGGGGGTTAGTTGTAAAGGACAGCCAATCAAATATTTTTTATTTTGAGATGAGGAAGTCGCCGCCAAAACCAAAACCAAAATGTGTCGCTTTAACATGTTTCACATCCTAATAAGTGTACAACTGGGAGAAAGTAAAGAAGACATTTAATTTTTACAGCAAAGACGCCATCAGCAGGCGGGTCATCGATCGTGACATCTACACCACGGAAAAGGCTGTCTGTGCCCTCTTCAAATGAGGATGTTGTTGTTCTGGATAAGTTTGCCTGTTGTGTGGAATAGAGAGTTATTGTTAATCAGTTTGGAGTGCACAAATGCAGCGTGAAGAGGTTGGTGCACGCTTTCTTTTTTGCCAAATATACCTGATTGTATTTGTTCGGGTCCCAATGAAGCTTGGCACTCCCTCCATTTCCTTAGCAATCTTCCTAAATAAATGTATTTATTCCTCCCATTGATACACTTCAAAATAAACAGTCTCCTCTTCATTCTAGTTGTTGGTATATTTTTAGCAAACGGAATGTTTCTAGGCACACACTAACTTGAGAGATCTGGTTTTCAGTCGCATAATCTAGGTGTCAGTCCGTTTTTTCAAAAGCCAAACGCGATCAGATTAAGGTGTTTCAATGGTTGATGAGAATTATTTGAAACATCAAACTTATTTAGTGTGTAGAATCGTAGCGTGACGAACCGAACATACTTCTGAGGGGATTGTAAGTGCTCTCAGCCATACTAGACCACAACAGAGTATGTTGGAAGTACAAACCTCGTTTCCATATGAGTTGGGAAATTGTGTTAGATGTACATATAAACGGAATACAATGATTTGCAAATCATTTTCAACCCATATTCAGCTGAATATGCTACAAAGACAACATATTTGATGTTCAAACTGATAAACATTTTTTTTGGGGGTATAGTGCAAGTATTTGTTTTATGACCATAGTTTTGCCTTAGAGCAAGTTTTCTTTTCATAGCCAAGTTTTGTATCTCCATTGTGAGCGCCTTTGGTTTGTTCCTTTTTATAGTATAATTAAAAGATGTCTTTACCTTCACGCCGTGTCCGCTCCAATCACTTTGCACCACGGGAAAACAATCCACACCATAGTTCACATTTCAGGCTCTGGAAACACTCCCCACCCACACTGCTTGGTACCTCATCTGAGCTGCTGTCACTTACATTACCATAGTAACTAATTAGATGGCCATAGTAACTAATTAGATGACCATAACAACTCATTCAGGGGTCACCAACACGGTGCCCGCGGGCACCAGGTAGCCTGTAAGGACCAGATGAGTAGCCCGCTGGCCTGTTCTAAAAATAGCTCAAATAGCAGCACTTACCAGTGAGCTGTCTCTATTTTTTAAATTGTATTTATTTACTAGGAAGCTGGTCTCGCTTTGCTCGACATTCTTAATTCTAAAAGAGACAAAACTCAAATAGAATTTCAAAATCCAAGAAAATATTTCAAAGACTTGGTCTTCACTTGTTTAAATAAATTCATTTATTTTTTTACTTTGCTTCTTATAACTTTCAGAAAGACAATTTCAGAGGAAAAATACAACCTTAAAAATGATTTTAGGATTTTTAAACACACTTTTTACCTTTTAAATTCCTTCCTTTTCTTTTCTGACAATTTAAATTAATGTTCAAGTATTTTTTTTTTTTTTTTATTGTAAAGAATAATAAATACATTTTAATTTAATTCTTCATTTTAAGTTCTGTTTTTTCGACAAAGAATATTGTAAAATATTTCTTCAAATTTATTATGATTAAAATTCAAAAAAATATTCTGGCAAATCTAGAAAATGTGTAGAATCAAATTTAAATCTTATTTCAAAGTCTTTTGAATTTCTTTTAACATTTTTGTTCTGGAAAATCTGGAAGAAATAATGATTTGTCTTTGTTAGAAATATAGCTTGGTCCAATTTCTTATATATTCTAACAAAGTGCAGATTGGATTTTAACCTATTTAAAACATGTCATTAAAATTCTAAAATTAATCTTTTTTAGGAAAAGTTACTAATATTTTTTCAAAAAGATTCGAATTAGCTAGTTTTTCTCTTCATATTTTCCGGTTGAATTTTAAATTTTAAAGAGTCGAAACTGAAGATAAACCATGTTTCAAAATTGTATTAAAATTTTTTTTGTGTTTTCTCCTCTTTTAAACCGTTCAATTAAGTGTTTTTTTCATCATTTAATCTCTACAAAAAACCTTCCGTAAAAGGAAAAAAAATGTACGATGGAATGACAGACAGAAATACCCATTTTTATATATACATATAGATTTATTTATTAAAGGTAAATTGAGCAAATTGGCTATTTCTGGCAATGTATTTAAGTGTGTATCAAACTGGTAGCCCTTCGCATTAATCAGTACCCAAGAAGTAGCTCTTGGTTTCAAAAAGGTTGGTGACCCCTGAACTAATTAGATGACCATAGTAACTAGTGTATCATGCAGATTCCAAGCATTGAAACACTTAGTATAGTCAAGACTTCCGGTCATTATAAAACATCACCGCACATCATAACGACAGTTACATTTTATATCTTAAAGATCTAAAAAAAATATTTGGGAATTTTTGGCGGCCCAGATTGAAAAGCTTAACAGGCCGCGTGTGGCCCCCGGACCTTAATTTGCCCAGGTCTGTTTTAGAGTTTATCTTGCTTTTGTCAAGACAAATTATGAACAACAACTCTCAGTTGTTGCCACAGGAGATCCTCACTTGTTCGCCTGAAATATTAATGCATCCAGACGCAGAAAGCTTAATCAATATTAGCCAGGGCTCACACATGCATGCACAGATGCACACACACTGACTGGATGAACCCTCGTTAATAATTCATGTGAGTTCAAACTCTGAACGTGTCAGCTTGAATGCAAATGCTGTTGACTTGAAAAATTACCTTGCTTAAAAATGAGTTATTCGTCTTTCGTCGGCCTTGATTACTTCACTGATGTTCAGTGCTTTAAATGTGTTGTTTGTGTGTGTAAATGTTGCAATGACAGTGAAAAGTTGTAACACCGAGCTGGCTAAAAAAACAACTAAAACAGGTGACAACCAGGCAGTTTGTCAGTTTTGACAATAATTCACTCTGTAAGGGAACACCTAATTCCTGCTGCAAACATATGCAGCAAGGGGCTTAAAATGGAATCCATGGACAAATTGTCTCTTGAAATGACAGCGTCCAACTAAGGTTGGGTGATATATCGAATATTATCGATGTATCACGGGTTTGTCTCCGTGCGATATAGACACTGACTATATCGTGATATTGGAGTATACTTTCTCACGCAGTTGCTTTTACCTGCGGGCATTACAATGCAGGCGTTTCTCACTCTTTCCTGTCTCCCCTTTTCAGAGCGTTAAAACAAGCGCATCTTCTTCCATACGTCACATACTATAGCGCGTGCAACGTCATATGCCAGGGGTGTCAAACTCAAATACAGAGTGGGCCAAAATTTAAAACTGAACAAAGCCGCGGGTCAAGGTCGAACAAATTAACCTTTTAATAAGGACCCAAACAAGTTTTGAATTGAACATTGAACAAGCAAGGCTTATATACAGTAACTATGTCCCACTCTCCCTTGTGGAAGGGGTCCGGTCCGATCCGGTGGCCATGTACTGCTTGCCTGTGTATCGGCTGGGGACATCTCTGCGCTGCTGATCCGCTTCCGCTTGGGATGGTTTCCTGCTGGCTCCGCTGTGAACGGGACGCTCGCTGCTGTGTTGGATCCGCTTTGGACTGGACTCTCGCGACTGTGTTGGATCCATTATAGATTGAACTTTCACAGTATCATGTTGGACCCGCTCGACATCCATTGCTTTCTTCCTCTCCAAGGTTCTCATAGTCATCATTGTCACCGACGTCCCACTGGGTCATTATTGTCACCGATGTCCCACTGGGTGTGAGTTTTCCTTGCCCTTATGTGGGCCTACCGAAGATGTCGTAGTGGTTTGTGCAGCCCTTTGAGACACTAGTGATTTAGGGCTATATAAGTAAACATTGATTGATGATTGAACTTTATAGTGACATGCAAAATCGAGTTTCTAATAATAATAATTAAAAAATATCAATGGCATAGCAAATACAATTTAAATACAAATTGAATGCCTCTTTTCTATTTGCAGCCTTCTGAGGTAAATATCAAAATATATTGTAGCGTCCCGAAAGAGTTAGTGCTGCAAGGGTTTCTGGGTATTTGTTCTGTTGTGTTTATGTTATGTTACAGTGCAGATGTTCTCCCGAAATGTGTTTTTCATTCTTGTTTGGTGTGGGTTCACAGTGTGGCGCATATTTGTAACAGTGTTAAAATTGTTTATACGGCCACCCTCAGTGTGACCTGTACGGCTGTTGACCAAGTATGCCTTGCATTCACTTATGTGTGTGTAACAGCCGCATATATTATGCGAGTGGGCCTGCACGCTGTTTGTATGGAAGAAATGCGGACGTGACGACAGGTTGTAGAGAATGCTAAAGCACGCCCTCAATATTGTTGTCCGGGTGGAAATCAAGAGAATGCTTGCTCCGGGAGATTTTCGGGAGGGGCACTGAACTTCGGGAGGATTGGCAAGTGTGAGAAATCGCGGTGTTACAGTGGCACCGCTGCTGTGTGATAACGGCGGGCCAGCTGTAATGTTAATTTCATACTGCCTCAAGGGCCAAATTAAATTACACGGCGGGTCAAATCTGGCCCGCGGGCCAGAGTTTGACACCCATGTCATATGCCCTCCTACTTGCTAACCCACCCGGATTTTCCGGGAGACTCCCGAAATTCAGCGGCTCTCCCGAAAACCTCCCGAAAGAAGTTTTCTCCCGGAAATCTCCCGAAATTCACGCCCCCTCCAGCTCCATGCGGACATGAGTGGGGACAGCCTGTTTTCACGTCCGCTTTCCTGTTATATAAACAGCTTGCCTGCCCAATCACGTTACAACATCTACGGATTTTTAATAAAAAACTGCACACACAAGGAGACGAAGCAGATAAACGAGGAAGTCACAGCCATGGTGGCGCCATCTGTAATAGAGTGATTCTATGTTGTCTGTTGCCATCTCCTGGTGAATGTTGGCTATAGCGTTATGGGGTTGCTTTTTGATTGGCCAACGATTTACGTGGTGTTGTGCACCTGACGGCAAGTGACTCTCGCCAGTACGCAAATGGCAGAACAAAGGTTACTCAAATCGTGAAAGGTAAGTGTTGTTGTTTTTTAATAACCAGCAAGCACAGTACAGTTAGTAGAACTGTGTTTTTATTACTGTGTATTTGATAGGTGCCATCTGAAATTCAACTATTTATCTTATTTATATATATAATAGAATAAATACATATGGCTAGAATTCATTGAAAGTCAAGTATTTCACACATATATCTGTATTTATATATATATATATATATATATATATATATATATATAAAATATGTATGAACTACTCGAGTTGATGAACTATACTCGTCCCATCTTAACCATGCCCCCCGCCCAAACCACGCCCCCTCCACACCCCCGACCACGCCCCCTCACCCTCCACCTCCCGAAATCGGAGGTCTCAAGGTTGGCAAGTATGTACGCCCTTGCCGAGTATAGAGGTAGCGGAAAAGGTGATGCTAACAGAGCGGTGCGAGTGGTAATACGAGAGACAGAAAGTGCGAATCTGGTAACAAAAGAAGAATAATTAATTCCCAAGAAAAACAGCACGGGGTCCATCGTCTGGCAGCGGTTTGGCTTCAACATTTATGCGGAAAAAGCGTTGCTACAAAAAGTAGCAGCTCTACTAATGTAGCATCATTTGAAAAGTCACCCGCTAGAGAATGAAGCGTCCTTGAAACTCCGGATATCAACATCTGCGTTCGGTGCCACACCCACAACATGCCGAAGCAACTATTTCCACATCAACGTCCTCTTTGGTCAACAAAAGCACCTTGAAGATTCTAGCGGGGAACTCTCGTTCAACCCTTTTTCGATTACGCTTGCACCTCCTGGTACCCCAGCACCTCCAAAACCCTCAAATCTAGACTACAAACATCCCAGAACAAGCTAGTCCGGTTACTTTTAGACCTCCACCCCAGATCACACCTCACTCCAACCAACTTCTCCAAAGTGGACTGGCTCAGGGTGGAGGGCAGAGTAAAACACCTTGCACTGAGCTTAGTCTATAAAATCCGCTACACCTTCCTGATACCGAAGTACATATCAAACTACTTCCTTAACCTAAATGACTGCCATAACCACACCACCAGCAGGAGCTCCACAAACCATGTTAAACCCAGATTCCGATCTAACAAAGGTCTTAACTCATTCTCTTTGTATGCTACATCATTGTGGAATGCATTCCCAACAGGTATAAAAGTAAGTGCATCTCGATCCTCCTTCAAAACCGCTCTAAAACAACACCTCCAGGCAATTTCAACCCTTTACTAATACCCTCCTCCATCCACATCCCATCTCCCCGGATTGTAAATAACCTAATGTAAATAATCAAATGTATTTCTAATGTGGATACTTGTTCTTATGCTATCTGAACTCAATATGTTCACCACTCGCTGTACATATCCTACAAAGTAAGACCTCCACTGTTTCAATGTCCAATTCTCTGTTGATGCAATTGTTGATGACTGAAGTACTGATATCAACCAAAGCTCCTCATCCCACCCCCCGGATTCCAAATAATGTAAATAATTCAATGTATATACTATGATGATTAACTTGTGTGATGACTGTATCAGTTGAAAAACTTATTCGGGTGTAACCTTTTAGAGGTCAATTGTACGGAATATGTACTGAACTGTGCAACCTACAAATAAAAGTTTCAATCAATCAATCAATGAAACCAATAGTCAACAACAGAAGGAGATAACGTCCGCAATAACCTGCCACATAGTGAAGGACATACACCAGGAGTGTCAAACTCAAATACAGAGTGGGCCAAAATTCTAAACTGAACAAAGCCGCTGGCCAAAGTTGAACAACTTAACCTTTTAATTAGATTAGATTAGATTAGATAGTACTTTATTTATTCAGTCAGGGGAGTTCCTTCAGGAACATTACAATTTTCAGCACAATCCCATTCAAGATCAGACAAACATTACAGGGAGACAGAACAGGATCGCTGACGGGTCTGCCGGCTTCCAGCGCCCCTTACAAAAAAGATGACATACAGGTAAACAAGGGGGGGTGGGGGGGTGGGGGGGATAGAAGATTAAAATAAAATTAAAAATCGGTCTTAGCCTGGGCCCTGGAGTGGGGGTGCAGACTGAGGCCAAGGGAAAAGAACAACTCATAGCCATAGTACACATCCCTCTTACATGTGTGTAAGAGGGAAACATCAAACAACACAAAGGACATTAAAGACATTAAAGCAGCAGATACAACCAGACACTTCTACATACAGCTATGAATAAAAAGTAAAAGAAACATATCCACTGTGGTGGCCTCTGCGGTGTTCCACGCCATCGTCCGCTGGGGAGGGAGCATGGCCAGAGACAGAAGCAGATCCAACAAAGCAACCAATACAGCCGACTCCACTCTCGGCCAATGTCCAGTCCGCATGGATGAGCGAGGACCCAATAGGGACTAGGACTAAGGAATAGGGACCCAAACAAGTTTTGCATTGAATATTGAACAAGCAAGGCTTATATAACTTCATAGTGACATGCAAAATCGAGTTTTGGTGGTAGCGGGGGTGTATATTGTAGCGTCCTGGAAGAGTTAGTGCTGAAAGGGGTTCTGGGTATTTGTTATGTTGTGTTTATGTTGTGTTACGGTGCGGATGTTCTCCCGAAATGTGTTTGTCATTCTTGTTTGGTGTGGGTTCACAGTGTGGTGTAACAGTGTTAAAGTTGTTTATACACCCAACCTCAGAGTGACCTGTATGGCTGTTGACCAAGTATGAATTGCATTCACTTGTGTGTGTGTGTAGAAGCCGCATATATTACGTGACTGGGTCGGCATGCTGTTTGTATGGAGGAAAAGCGGACGTGACGACAGGTTGTAGAGGATGCTAAAAGCAGTACTTTTAAGGCACGCCCCCAATATTGTTGTCCGGGCGGGAATTCGGGAGAATGGTTGCCAAGGGAGATTTTCGGGGGGGGGGAGTGGGGGGGCACTCAAATTCGGGATTATCCTGGAAAAATCGGGAGAATTGGCAAGTATGGGAATTAGCGTTGAATGCGGTGATACAGCGGCACCGCCACTTATTTAATTCCGGCAGGCCAGCTCTAATGTTAATTTATTATTGCCTCAAGGGCCAAATGAAATTACACGGCGGGCCAAATTGGGCCCGCGGGCCAGAGTTTGACACCCATGGCATACACTATTTGATTTCCTATTATGCAGCTAATTTTTATTTGACAGTTATTGAAATATCTTGTGTGACATCATGCACAAAAGTGCACTTTATTTGTTTTAAACTATTGGACTGGTGTTCTGTACAAAAAGTGCACTTTAATTTAGTGTTTTGATATATCATCTTAGTGACATCATGCACAAAAGTGCACTAATTGCTTGTTTTAAAATATATGCAGTCTTGCACTTTGTTTTAAAATGACATGAATGTTTGTGCCACTGCTTAATAACTGTTTAATAAATACAGTTTCCCTCTCTGCATGAATGTTTAAAATGAGCATGTATTAATGCAGTATGAACAATTATGTTTTAATGTACACACATTGTATCATACTGGTGTGGTTATATGCATCAGGTGTTCATTAAAGGCTAAGGCAAAATATCAAGATATATATCGTGTATCGTGACGTGGCTTAAAAATATCAAAATATTAAAAAAACGCCATATCGCCCAGCCCTAATGTCCAACCAGGTAAAGTACAGGTTTTTGGAGGTAAGCATAGTAGGGTGACAATAACTTCCTTAGTTGCAGAAATTAGCCCACTTCAACCCATTTCACACCTTCTATCATTGCCCTCATCACTCACAGTTGCCCTTTCACCTTCCTCTCGCTGCTGTCTCCATCATTCTTTTTCTACCTCTCCCCTGAGCAGGGTGCACGGATCATTGCCATGGAAACAGACAGCCATCACAGGTGGCGATAACAGGTAGCGCAGCGATGCATGACCCCCTTTGGACGTGCTGAATGCCAACGGTGTAGAATGAAAACTAGCAGAGAATGCTCCCTCCTACAAAGTGGACCAGCGTGGAACAATTACGCTCAATGGGCTTCTCACAATAGCGTAACACCATATTAAACACAGACCAAGGCACCGTTGAGTAATAGTGTCACTGGCTTCCCAGAACGTGGTTACTGTATACATTTGTTTCTATTTAATTGCTCGCTATGGACAGATCTGAAGCAGGTCAGGCCAGTCCGGGTCTTGTTAATACAAATCCTCTGCAATACACTGCAGGAACATCTTCTATGATGCAAAACTGCATGGACCACATTTCACTGCACTTTACTCACACACATAAAAAAGCATGTACGACCACATATCTCAATTGCAGACACTCCGTTTATTGCTGGTCTCTGAGGGATTCTGCAGAACCACGCTGCATTGCCATGTGGAGTGCTGAGACAAAAGCTTGACTTTACATGAGTCTGATGTCAAAGTGGCACATTTCTTTAAGTCAGAGGGAAGTTATTGGAATATCTTCCTGATGAATGGTAAAGGGGACACGCACAAGCTATTGAGAGGGGGAAATGCATGGTATATAATAATACGGAATTCTGGAAACTCACCATGAGCAAACACACAGCCGATTCAGGCACGAGCTGGACAGCCATGACCCAATTCTTCTGGTTAATTTCCTTAACGAGAACCCTCTTGCGTTCTTTCTGCTCTGAATCTCCGCTCTCAGTCTAGATGGAGGGACTGGTCTCACCTCCTCCTCCTCCTCTTCGTCCTCGGTCTGTCAGTCACTGAGTGCCGCAGACAGCCTCTGGTCTCCGGTTGTAACACCGGTCTCTGGAGAGTCTGTGGCTCTCCGTTGTCACTGCGACTCTTCAGGCTGATTGGGAAGTGATTCCTCCTCCTTCCGGCGCTTTGATGTGAGAGGAGGGCTGTATTTTGCCCTCCCACATCCAAACACCTCCTTTTCACTTTTTAAAAGCACTCTCTGTAGACTCCCCACCTCCTTCAGCTGACAGTAGATCCTCAAAACTCTCCCTTCCCTCCTAACGCTGCCTTCTGTCTCTTCACAACACAAAGCACACCAGAAAACGCACGTGGGCTTGCGGTCTCGCTTCTCTCTGATAGGATGTGATATTCAGCTCACTAGGCATTTTCCCACACATGGATCTACGAGAAGAACGCTTGTGACAGAGGATAAATGATGTGAACTGAGAAGGAAAGAGAGACAGCAGACCGCGCCTATCAAACCGACTGCAAGGGAATAAGATAGGTATATACGCTTCAGCTTGAGGACAGGTGAACACGTGACAGGGATGTGTAGTGGGTGTCACATCCACCAGCACCTGTGCGTGATTAGATTTTTCAATAGAGCGCAAGATGTTAATAATTTACATAACTGTTAAGTCTGGCTCTAGGCACAGATTGGGTGACAACTTGATAAACGAATGTACCGTATTTTTCGGACTATAAGTCGCAGTTTTTTTCATAGTTTGGCCGGGGGTGCGACATCTACTCCGGAGCGACTTATGTGTGAAATTATTAACACGTTACCGTAAAATATCAAATAATATTATTTGTCTAATTCGCCGAAGAGACGAAGAAAATGTCAGCAACTGTCACACACACACGCCAGCAATCGTCACACAGACGTCAACCAACAAGAATTTGGCGGGGGAGGGTCATGGAATGCTAACTGCAATATGCTACTGCGGTAGCTATTAAAATGGATCATTTCATCGTTGGCGGTAACTTGTAAAAACTGAGAAGGGCTGAACAAAAATGGCACGGAAAAGAAAATCATGTACTGCAGATAACACAATATCAAATTATATCATTTATCTCATTCGCGGAAGAGACCAAGAAAATGTCAGCAATCGTCACACACACGTCAGCAATCGTCACATACACGTTAACCAATAAGAATTCGGCGGGGGAGGGTCATGGCAGAAGTGCATTGTGGGTCATGGAATGCTAACTGCTATATGCTTTATGCCGTAGTTATTAAAATAGATCATTTCATTGTTGGCGGTAACTTATAAAAACTGAGAAGGGCTGAACAAAAATTGGACCGAAAAGGAAATCATGTACTGCCGATTACAAGCTGGACATAGTGAAATATGCAGCAGAAAACGACATGAGTAAGCGGCGCATACATTTGGAGTTGGCAGAGTTGTTTGGAAGCGACATCGAGGAAGAAAACTTCATGGGATTTATCGATTAGGAGTGACAGATTGTTTGGTAAACGTATAGCATGTTCTATATGTTATAGTTATTTGAATGACTCTTAACATAATATGTTACGTTAACATACCAGGCACCTTCTCAGTTGGTTATTTATTCGTCATATAACGCACACTTATTCAGCCTGTTGTTCACTATTCTTTATTTTTTTATTTTAAATTGCCTTTCCAATATCTATTCTTGGTGTTGGATTTTATTAAATACATTTCCCCCAAAAATTCGACATACTACAGTGCGACGTAAATATGTTTTTTTCCTTCTTTATTAAGCATTTTCGACCGGTGCGACGTATATCCGGAGCGACTTATAATCCGAAAAATACGGTAATCATGCCACTGATGGCTGTTTGTATAATATTTGCGTGCATGTTTAAATACACTACAGAAATATAAAAGCTCACAAAAAAAAAAAGCACATCCTAAATTCAACAGTAGCTATACGTGTGGTTCAGTGGGCATGCCTAACCAAGACAGACCCAATGTTGAATAAATTGTGTACACGTAACAAATAATAAACCACAGAACAGTTTATTCAGAACGCTTCACACCGAGCTTGATTAGCATTTGGAACCAAAAGTTAAGGTTGCACGAGTTGCTAATTCCATCCATTCATCCATTTTCTTGCGCTTATCCAAGGTTGGGTCGCGGGGGCAGCAGCCTAAGCAGAGAAGCCCAGACGTTCCTCTCACCAGCCACTGGTCAGGATGCCACCACTCGGGTGGCATCCTGACCAAATGACCGAACCACCTCATCTGGCTCCTCTCCATGTGGAGGAGCAGCGGCTTTACTCTGAGTTCCTCCCAGATGACAGAGCTTCTCACCCTATCTCTAAGGGAGAGACCCGCCACCGGGCGAAGGAAACTCATTTTGGCTGCTTGTACCCATGATCTTTTCCTTTTGGTCATAACCCAACGCTCATCACCATAGGTGAGGATGGGAACGTAGATCGACCGGTAAATTGAGAGCTTTGCCTTCCGGCTCAGCTCCTTTTTCACCACAACGGATCCATACAGTGTCCGCATTACTGAAGACGCTTGCTCACAATAGGGGGAAGAGTTGCTAATTATCACGGTAAACTATATTTTTGTACCTTATTTTTGTACCTTATTTTACGGACTATAAGGCGCACTGAAAATCCTTTTTTTTTTCTCAAAACCCGACAGTGCACCTTATAACCCGGTGCGCCTAAAGTAAAGAATAAGTTTGGTTGAGTATACCCACCTCGAAGCAATTTTATTTTGTACATGGTGTAATGATAAGTGTGACCAGTAGATGGCAGTCAAACATAAGAGATAAGGTAGGCTCGCCGTTTGATGTGCTTCAACATACATGTAAGGTAAGACATTATCTGGCGTTTTGTTTCGCAATATTATGCAGAAGCGACTTTTTCAAACCTTATGGTACCTGCTGATCTGTATTTGGGATCTGCATGAATCCTGAAAATTTAAGTGCTTCCACCTTTGTAGTCCGTGACGACCCAATAGTTGATAAGCTTTTTCTCTATCTTCATGGTATGTGACATCCATCTTCCGCTGTTGCCATTTCTATTATAAAGTAGTGTAAAGTTCTTACTTATATCTGTCAGTAAACTCGCCATGAAAGCGCTAAAACATACCGGTGTAATGAGTTTACATAATTCACCCAAGGAACTTTAGTTATTACAGTTCCGGTCGGACAGATGAGGAAAAATTTGGATTTCGAAAAAGTCAGATTTGGGCCAACCGCTTTGGCCTGCAACATAAACACAATCTTATTTTTTGGCATCTTAGACTTGTGTGGCTCTGCTCGTAGTTTTTTCCATTCAAGATGAGGTGGCGACTTGTCCAGGGTGTACCCTGCCTTCCGCCCGATTGTAGCTGAGATAGGCGCCAGCGCCCCCCGCGACCCCGAAAGGGGATAAGCGGTACAAAATGGATGGAAGGATATTTTCTCACTTCAGTTTTCCTGTAAAAATCTTAGTTGTGATTTTTTTATTTTTTTCTAATTAATTGTATACCCTGTATCCACATTTATTGTTGGCTTTTTGTCATTACATTTTGTGAACTCCATACATAGTCTGTTTCTACTTTTTGGTCCAACTATCAGGCGTTACCGCCAACGTGTGACATGCAAGGTCTTTTTAGTAAAAAATAAATACATAAATAGAATAAACATATGTGTGTGTGTGTGTGTGTGTATATATATATATATATATATATATATATATATATATATATATATATATATATATATATATATATATATATACATATATATATATATATATATACATATATATATATACGTACGTATATACATACATATATATGTATATATACATAGACATACATATATATACATACATTATATATATATACACATAAAAATATACATACATATTATATATACATATATAAATATACATATATATATATATATATATATATATATATATATATATATGTATATATACACATAAAAATATACATACATATTATATATACATATATAAATATACATATATATATATATATATATATATATATATATATATATATATGGGGTGTGGGAAAAAATCGATTCGAATACGAATTGCGATTCTCACGTTGTGCGATTCAGAGTCGTTTTGAATCGGAAAAATATCGTTTTTGAATCGAGAATCGTGTTTAATCGGAAAAAAAAAATCGATATATAATCGAATCGCGACCCCAAGAATCGATATTGAATCGAATCGTGGGACACCCAAAGATTCGCAGCCCTAATACAGGTTAGTGCGTCTGCCTCACAATACGAAGTTCCTGCAGTCCTGGGTTCAAATCCAGGCTCGGGATCTTCCTGTGTGGAGTTTGCATGTTCTCCCCGTGAATGCGTGGGTTCCCTCCGGGTACTCCGGCTTCCTCCCACTTCCAAAGACATGCACCTGGGGATAGGTTGATTGGCAACACTAAATTGGCCCTAGTGTGTGAATGTGCGTGTGAATGTCGTCTGTCTATCTGTGTTGGCCCTGCGATGAGGTGGCGACTTGTCGAGGGTGTACCCCGCCTTCCGCCCGATTGTAGCTGAGATAGGCGCCAGCGCCCCCCGCGACCCCAAAAGGGAATAAGCGGTAGAAAATGGATGGATGGATAATTATTATTTCAGATGAGCAAAATTGCTTGGATTTCCACATATTTAAAGTGCAGGATATTTGCATACATAACATTCAAATGCAACAATTTGCATATTCATACAGTTAATCTGAGCCTAAAAACAAATCAGTCATGCTGTTTTTGTGTGAGGTTTCCCACAGCAAATCCCGCTTATGCTAAACTCTATATCAACTTTTCAGTTTTTCTAGGGCAAGCTCTTTCCTGAATAAACTCTTCAAATGCCTGTAGGAGGAACTTATTGTATTTATGTTTTACCTCCGGTGACTGCAGTGCCAAGAGTGAATTAAAGTTCATGTATTGTGTGTATTAGGAATGTAATGATGAAAGGTAATAATAATAACCGCCGTAAAACTTAGTAATATTATATTTTTAATTAAAATGATCTAAAAACTGTGATTGATAATTTCACCTTGATTAACTCACAGACTTGCCGGCGCCAGCTTAAATGGTAACATGAAAACAAGAGACAGTAACATATGTCCCTGTTAAGAAACAACACCCCAATCTAAATTTATACAAACACAATAATGTCTGAGCAACTAACATAGTCAATTATGTACATTGAATCTACAATCTGTGCTCTCTTACTGTTTCTCTATGAGAATGTTCTTCACTCAGAGGAACGAAGACAAAAGGTGTTTTTAAAGTACCAGTAGAGTGGAAAAACAAGTTGACTTTATATGCTTAATTGTGTTTTATTCAAGGGTTTCCCACACATTCATTTATTTGTGGCGGCCCGCTACGAAAGAATTACGGCCGCCACAAATAAAATAAAAATAAAAAATAAAAATTTGCTCATAAAAGCAATGGGACTCTGTCTGTGAATGGAGCTTGTAGTTACATATTATGTAAAAATGTAAATATTATATAAATATGTATATAAATATGTACATAAAGTGTTATAATTATATTCCAAATCTGCGTTCTTCTTGGTCATCGCCGACTCAATGGAGGCTCTCTATTTCGCTCACAAAACTCACTGAATAACCATCCAAAACCCACCAGCAATACTCCTTATACATATTGTGACGAGAGATGTCCAATAATATCGGCCATACATTTTAAATGCTTTAAAATGTAATATCGGATATTATCGCTATCGGTTTCAAAAAGTAAAGTTTATGACTTTTTTTTAAACGACGCTGTACGAAGTGGTACACGGACGTAGGGAGAAGTTCAGAGCGCCAATAAACCTTAAAGGCACTGCCTTTGCTTGCCGGTCCAATCACATCATATCTACGGCTTTTCAAACACAAGTGAATGCAAGGCATACACTTGTCAACAGTATAAACAAAGTATAAACAACTTTAACACTGTTACAAATATGCGCCACACTGTGAACCCACACCAAACAAGAATTACAAACACATTTTGGGAGAACATCCGCACGGTAACACAACATAAACACAACAGAACAAATATCCAGAACCCCTTGCAGCACTAACTCTTCCGGGACACTACAATACACCCCCCCACCTTAACCCTGCCCACCTAAACCTCCTCATGCTTTCTCAGGGAGAGCATGTCCCCAATTTAAGCTGCTGTTTTAAGGCATGTTAAAAAAAAAAACGCACTTTGTGACTTCAATAATAAATATGGCAGTGCTTTGTTGGCATTTTTTTAACTTTAGTTGATTTTTTTTGTAAAACCTTGTTACATTGTTTAATCCAGTGGGGCATCACAACAAAATTAGGCATAATAATGTGTTAATTCCACAACTGTTTGTATCGTTATTGGTTGATATCGGAATCGGTAATTAAGAGTTGGACAATATCAGAATGCCGGCGAAAAAGCCATTATCGGAAATCTCTAATTGTGACCTTAATATTAACCCTATTGTTATTATAAACCCTAATGTCGACAGACTACTTTTTAGCGGCGAATTAATATGACACAGCTCAGTAGCCCTCTGCTGCTTTACTGTGAGCTCGCCGTGTTGTCCTGCTGCTCCCGCATCATCGCGTCTCGGATCATCGAAATTATTCTAGATTATAAATCATGCCTCTCATCTGGATTATAAAAGGCTTTAGCCTTGAATCTAGAAGTTCTTTATCTGTGACAATTTAAAGTATACTCCGAGATGGAGAGAAACACACAGAATCGAAGAACGACATAGGGAGACTTTTTCATGTTATCCCTTTGTGTGCATCATGATTAATTCTTCATCTAAACGGAAAGATATGTACATTCTTTCAGTCGTCATCACATTGAAAGCAGACAGTGTACAGTAAGCTATCGTTTTATTATGTGTGTATTTCTTGTTTAGTTGAAATTCAAGTACCAATGATTGTCACTCACGCACTAGGTGTGGTGAAATTTGTCCTCTGCATTTGACCTATCCTCTTGTTCACCCCCTGGGAGGTGAGGGGAGCAGTGAGCAACAGCGGTGGCCGCGATCGAGAATCATTTTGGTGATTTAAACCCCAAGTCCAAACTTTGATGCTGAGTGCCAAGCAGGGAGGTAATGGGTCCCATTTTTATAGTCTTTGGTATGACTCAGCCGGGGTTTGAACTCACGACCTACCAATCTCAGGGCGGCCACTCTAACCACAAGACCACTGAGCAGGTCGTATGTATGTCAAATGTAGCACTTAGCAATAGTGCGACATGTGTGTTTCAATAAAACTGGATTTGTTTAGCGGAGCTTCTAAAACTTGTAGATCATCCTTCATATATTCAGGATCGACAACATAACGTTCTGGATCCAAGTTTTAATTGTTATTGGCTCTTACAAAGTCTACATGAGTTGCATTGTTGCTGGTGATGAAAGGATCTCTGCTTCCTACTTCTACGTCAAGCGATGACGTGTCTGGCAAACTCATTATCTCTCAAAATGGCTCAGGAATCTGGGTGATTGAGATCATTTTTAATCATATCTATTTATTGCAAAATTTGGAAGTCTTTCAGTGTCATGCAATAGATATATATGATAAATAAATGATGATAAATGGGTTGTACTTGTATAGCGCTTTTCTACCTTCAAGGTACTCAAAGCGCTTTGACACTACTTCCACATTTACCCATTCACACACACATTCACACACTGATGGAGGGAGCTGCCATACAAGGCGCCAACCAGCACCCATCAGGAGCAAGGGTGAAGTGTCTTGCTCAGGACACAACGGACGTGACGAGGTTGGTACTAGGTGGGGATTGAACCAGGGACCGTCGGGTTGCGCACGGCCACTCTACCACTGCGTCATGCCGCTGAAATATTGAGGCAACATGTTTTTTCACTTTACTGGTACTAAGAACAGCCAGAAATAATAAATAATAACAATGCATTTTATTTGTTAGAAGTGGCGACTTGTCCAAGGGTGGACCCCCCCTTCCGCCCGAATGCAGCTGAGATAGACTCCAGCAACCCCGAAAGGGACAAGCGGTAGAAAATTAATGGATGGACACACTTTTCATTTAAAAAAATCTTCAATCTGCTGGCGCTGGCCGTGTCACGCCCACATTCCGGCAAGGCTGGGGGCGATCAGCAATCTGCACACTTGGTGCTCATGATCAGACCTGGCTTCATAAGCCTGCACAACCTGCCATCCTTCACCGGAATATAACCTTCTGTTGATGTCCCGCAAGCGATCATCGTGCTTTATGCAATCTTGCTCTCTCTCTGTTTTTCTTCCCCGCCATTTTTGATTGTCTCGTGTCCTCTCTGTCGATCATACTGCAGACCTCCGTTGCCGCGTTGACGTTGCTGTGTGTCTCGTCATTCCTTGTCCCCCCCGTTTCCCTGACTGTGTCTTGGATCTCGACCCCCTCTCGCATGGACACAAACCCCCTACGCCTCGCCATTCGCTCATCGGGCTGCCTTCATGCCTTGTTGCTCCTCTCGAGTCAACACTTCTGGTGAACACTCAGCAATTAATTCCTACACATAGTCTTTTACCAGACACACTTTTGGATTTTGTCACAGTCCATTCTCTAGTTAATTTATTAGTATTGTTCATTATTTATTATATGGATATGGTAGATACATAAGAGTAAATAAATAGAGCAATATTTCCCCCTTGTGGTTCTGTGCTGTCACAACTCCCTCCTCCAGCCTTTAAATAGACCCCCCTTTTAGACCTGCTGATCTGCCGCCTGTTTTCTGCTCTGCCCCCCTCTCCTGCGCGGGAGAGGTTATTAGGTGAGCAGAGATGACCCGCTAGCTGTTCAATGTCGGGACCCGGGGTGGACCACTCATATGTGCAACAGTTGGGAACGTCTCTGCCCTGCTGACTTGTCTCCACTCAAGATGATCCCCTGCTGGCCCCACTATGGACTAGAGTCTCTCAATATTAAACTAGATCCATTCGACGTCCATTGCACCGGTCGCCCAGAGGGGTCCACACATCTGCGGTCCCCTCTAAGGTCTCTCATTGTATCCCATTGGGTTGAGTTTTTTCTTGCCCTGAACTGGGCTCCGATCTGAGGATGTCGTTGTGGCTTCTGCAGACCTTTGAGGCACTGCCTCACCTTGCCACCAGGTGGCTTAACCATGAGACGTTCAAAAACGAAGTAATACAATAAAATACGTTTTAATATTTCTCTTTTGGTCAATGTTTTCTATGTGATTTTGGTCTGATAATTTTCATGGTCAAAATCGCGGAAATTCCGTGTTTCCCGATCAAAATAACGCGGCGGACTCAAAGTGAGGTAGACGCAAGTAGTGCCTCCTGAGGCAGACACAGGTAGTGCCTCCTGAGGCAGACAAAGGTATTGCCTCCAGAGGCAGACAAAGGTATTGCCTCCTGAGGCAGACAAAGGTATTGCCTCCTGAGGCAGACACAGGTATTGCCTCCTGAGGCAGACACAGGCAGTGCCACCTGAGGCAGACACAGGCAGTGCCTCCTGAGGCAGCCAAAGGTAGCGCCTCCACGGCTACACACAAAGTGTATTGAGCATGTGCATGCGAGGGGGCGGTGTGTTTATTACCACGGGGAAAAGGCAGGCTACTGTGACTTCTCCAATATTAATTGAACAAATTGCAAAAGATTCAGCAACACAGATCTCCAAAATACTGTGTAATTATACCGTTAAAGCAGACGACTTTTACCTGTGTGTGCGTAGCGCTCATACTTCCTAAAAACGCGTGACGTCCTGCGTACACGTCATCATTACACAACGTTTCCAAGACGAAACTCCCGGTAAATTTAAAATTGTAATTGAGTCAACTAAAAGGGCCGTATTGGCATGTGTTGCAATGTTAATATTTCATCATTGATATATAAACTATCAGACTGCGTGGTGGGTAGTAGTGGGTTTCAGTAGGCCTTTAAGCTATAATATAGAAATGCACGCACTTTCTGACTTTACCTGACTTCACCAGCAGATGGCACTGCAGTGCAGCGCACCAACACTACGGCTGTTGAGTTCCATTGAGGGTTTGCTGTCAGTCGGTCCATTGCGATCCTAAAGTATCAGCGTAAAAATGCATGTTTTATTATAAACAAACTGAGATATATATAAATAATTATATGAGAAATAAGTTTGTAATTGTAGGAAGTATGTCACTCAGTGATCCAGCAGGCAGCGGTGAGCGAGCTATTTTCCCCTTCCAGTGCAACATTCTGTTTTTAATGTTTGTTAAACATGACAAGAGTTGAACGCTACACAGGCATCAAACATGAGAGCATGACGATTTAAAATGAAATGACTGGTAAATATTTCAACACGTATTTTGTCGTCATCATTACGATAATGGTTCAATTTGATGGTTTTGTCTTACCTGTAATGCAAGTTACTATATTCCCTTGAAAGACCCCAAAGCTGCCCCCAAGTGCCTGTATAAAAAATTTATGTTACGTTCATCTTCTACAGCATATTCTGTCAAAAACGAATATAAATATGATGTACTGTATACTTATAAATATAAATCGAGTATTTAAATAATGAGTTTATATACCGAAGACTGCTAATGTAAGGCACATCAGGAACATGCACCAAAGCCTTGAACTGAGGTGTAGTGGCGTGTTTTCTTTACAAAAATGTTTCAGAGGTGGGTAGAGTAGCCAGAAATTGTACTCAAGTAAGAGTACTGTTACTTTAGAGATTTATTACTCAAGTAAAAGTAAGGAGTAGTCACCCAAATATTTACTTGAGTAAAAGTAAAAAGTATGTTGTGAAAAAACTACTCAAGTACTGAGTAACTGATGAGTAACCTGTTCGTTTAATGATTCCAGGAACAAATAATGCACAACAACATAAAAATAGCAATACGCAAATTCAGAGCCAGGAATATCTCTTAAGGAACTAAAACAATATTATATATTAAATAATAATACATTAAAATTAAAAAAAATTAAGGCAAATTGAGCCACAATAACTTAACAGCACCATAGGCTCAGTAGGCATTGATTGATTGATTGATTGATTGATTGATTGAAACTTGTATTAGTAGATTGCACAGTACAGTACATATTCCGTACAATTGACCACTAAATGGTAACACCCCAATAATAGTTTTTCAATGTTTATCAATTATTTAATAAATAACCAAGTCGAGGTGATCTACCTCATATATACATATACATACACACATATCATATATATATATATATATATATATATATATATATATATATATATATACATACCTTTATATATATACAGTATATAATTTATATTTATGTATTTTGCCATTTTTGTTGACATGTTAAAGGTGTTTTAATGAATATACATGCATGTTTAACAGATAGATTCCTATCTTTAATGAAGACAAGAATAAAAGTTGGTGTATTACCTGATTCTGATGACTTGTATTGATTGGAATCAGACAGTAGTGCTGATAACGTCCCGGTTTTCAAATGGAGGAGAAAAAAAGTTCCTCCTTCCTGTCTAATACCACATGAAAGTCGTTGGTTTTTGGCATCTTATTTGTCCAGCTTCCATATTCGTTTTTTATACACTTTACAAGAAATACATTGGCGGCAAACTCCGTAGCTTGCTAGCTTGTTTGCGCTGGCTTTCGGAGACTCTTATTTTGTTAGCGCAGGCGCGATGGAGCAGCACTTTTATTGTGAAGACAGGAACTGTGCGATCAGTCTTTAGGCTTTTGACGGGAAGTACGGTTGAAATAAAGTGTCTTTTTTCCTTTACACTTTTGATTGATTGGTTGGTTGATTGAAACTTTTATTATTAGATTGCGCAGTACAGTACATATTCCGTACAGTTGACCACTAAATGGTAACACCCCAATAAGTTTTTCAACATGTCGGGTTCCACGTGTGACGGTCACGTGACCACCTGGTCCAACTTCACCAGTGACTGCATGTGATTGGTGAAACGCAGGCATGCGTAGTTCTTACTTTGAATGCGTGTCTGACAAAATCAAAACAAACAAAGCGTGCATTAAGAGATGGATTAAAAAAAAAGTAGCGAGTAGCGACCTGATTGCAGATAAATGGAGCGGAGTAAAAGTAGCGTTTCTTCTCTATAAATATACTCAAGTAAAAGTAAAAGTATGTTGCATAAAAACTACTCTTAGAAGTACAATTTATCCCAAAAGTTACTCAAGTAGATGTAACGGAGTAAATGGAGCGCGTTACTACCCACCTCTGAAATGTTTAACCTTTTTTTTTTTTTTTTTGAAGCAAGGCATATTTTTTTCATTAAGAAAATGCGTAGGCACACCACCAGCAGAAAATGTTAAAAAAATGAAACTCCACCGGGTCGTCGTGCCTTATTTTGAGTTTGTTGGTGTTTTCCTGCGTGTAGTGATTTAGTTCTTGTCTTGCGCTGTTATTTTGGTGGCCCTACCTGTTTCCTGTTGCAGTTTCATGTCTTCCTTTGAGCGCTTTGTGTTGGCAAGCAAGGCTATTTAAGTTGTTGCGATCCATCTTTGTGTGGATTGTCATGTCATGTACAGATGTACTTTGTGGACGCCGTAAGTTTTTGCTGTCGTCCAGCAATGTGTTTCTGTTTACGTTGTAGCCAGTCCAGTTTTACTTTCGTTTTGCATAGTCATTGCCTTTCCCTTTCCCTTTTTTGTTCATTTGTGGTTTTAGCATTACATACAGTGGGGCAAAAAAGTATTTAGTCAGCCACCGATTGTGCAAATTATCCCACTTAAAATGATGACAGAGGTCTGTAATTTTCATCATAGGTACACTTAAACTGTGAGAGACAGAATGTGAAAAAAAAAATCCAGGAATTCACATTTATTTGTAAATTATGGTGGAAAATAAGTATTTGGTCAACAATTCAAATCTCTCACTGATGGAAGGAGGTTTTGGCTCAAAATCTCACCATACATGGCCCCATTCATTCTTTCCTCAAGACGGATCAGTCGTACTGTCCCCTTAGCAGAAAAACAGCCCCAAAGTATGATGTTTCCACCCCCATGCTTCACAGTAGGGATGGTGTTCTTGGGATGCAACTCAGTATTCTTCTTCATCCAAACAAACGAGTTGAGTTTATACCAAAATGGATACATGGATGATACAGCAGAGGATTGGGAGAATGTCATGTCGTCAGATGAAACCAAAATAGAACTTTTTGGTATAAACTCAACTCGTCAGGCTTGGAGGAAGATAAATGCTGAGTTTCATCCCAAGAACACCATACCTACTGTAAAACATGGGGGTGGAAGCATCATGCTTTGGGGCTGGTTTTCTGCTAAGGGGACAGGATGATTGATCCGTGTTAAGGAAAGAATGAATGGGGCCATGTATCGTGAGATTTTGAGCCAAAACTTCCTTCCATTAGTGAGAGCTTTGAATGGTTGTCCAAATACTTATTTTCCACCATAATTTACAAATAAATTCTTTGAAATTCCTGCAATGTGAATTCCTGGATTTTTTTTCACATTTTGTCTCTCACAGTTAAAGTGTACCTATGATGAAAATTACAGACCTCTGTCATCATTTTAAGTGGGAGAACTTGCACAATCGGTGGCTGACTAAATACTTTTTTGCCCCACTGTACCTTTTTTACCTGCGCCCTGCCTCCCGCTGTGGTCTGCACTTTGGGATCAAAACAAACCGTCCTCGTCTCACCCGACACATTCCGACTTTTACAATGCAGTAACTACTAGCTGCCACCTACTGACGTGGAGTATTACGTGGTTACCCTGCCGAAGTTTACACAGCACAGAAACTAAGCAACGGCACATTATTTGCAGATTAAAATTATTGATTTGCAAAAAATATTTTTGTGACCAATTATGCGTGGTTGCACAATTTCCCATAATTTCAACCTTTTTTGAGCCAAAGCACAATTTTTTTTTGTTGAAAACATCTGGATGCACACCATCAGCAGAAAATGCAGCAGTCGATATTGACAGTAAAAAGTCGTTCTCACAATTGTTGGATATTAATTCAAACCATTAACCAACCATGCATCACAATAGCTTTTGTCTCAAAGTAGGTCTAGAGTCATGACCTGTCACATAACGACTTATTTTAAGTTTGTTGGTGTTTTCTGTGTGTAGTCTTTTAGTTCTTGTCTTGCGCTCCTATTTTAGTGGCTTTTTCTCTTTTTTGGTATTTTCCTGTAGCAGCTTCATGTCTTCCTTTGAGCAATATTCCTCGCATCTACTATGTTTTATCACTCAAGAATATTTCAGTTGTTTTTATCCTTCTTTATGGGGACATTGTTGACTGCATGTCATGTTCGGATGTACATTGTGGACGCACCGTCTTTGCTCCACAGTAAGTCTTTGCTGTCGTCCAGCATTCTGTTTTTGTTTACTTTGTAGTTTTAGTTTCGTTCATTATAGCCTTCCCTAAGCTTCAATGCCTTTTCTTACGGGCAATTATCTTTTGTTTATATTTGGTTTAAGCATTAGACACCTTTTTACCTGCACGCTGCCTCCCGCTGTTTCCGACATCTACAAAGCAATTAGCTACTCGCTGCTACCTAGAGTATTACACGGTTACTCTGCCAAGCTTGAGACAGCACAGACACTGAACAACGGCACATTATTTGTGGATTTTACCAACTGGTTGACCAAAAATACATTTAACCCAGCAAGGTGAAATCACATGGTTTTAGCACGACATTTATGACTGACGTAGTGCGCTTATTAGCACAGTGTTTTTCAACCTTTTTTGAGCCAAGGCACATTTTTTTGTGTTGAAAATATCCGGAGGCACACCACCAGCAGAAATCGTTAAAAAAACGAAACTCTGTTGATAGTAAAAAGTCGTTGTCGCAATTGTTGGGTATGACTTTAAACCATAACCAACTATGTATCTATATAGCTCTTGTCTCAAAGTAGGTCTACTGTCACCACATGTCACATCACACCATTTTTTTTCTGTTTTCCTGTGTGTAGTGTTTGGTTTCTTGTCTTACGCTCCTATTTTAGTGGCTTTTTCTCTTTTTTGGTATTTCACTACAGCAGTTTCATGTCTTCCTTTGAGCGATATTTCTCGCATCTACCATGTTTTATCACTCAAGAATATTTCAGTTGTTTTTATCCTTCTTTACGGGGACGTTGTTGATTGTCATGTCATGTTCGGATGTACTTTGTGGACGCCGTCTTTGCTCCACAGTAAGTCTTTGCTGTCGTCCAGCATTTTGTTTTTGTTAATTTTGTAGTTTAAGTTTCGTTCTGCATAGCCTTCCCTAAGCGTCAATGCCTTTCCTTAGGAGCACTCACCTTTTGTTTATTTTTGTTTTTTAAGCTTTAGACACCTTTTTACCTGCCCCCTGCCTCCCGCTGTTTCCGACATCTCCAAAGCAATTAGCTACCGACTGCCACCTGCTGATACGGAAGAGTATTACACGGTTACTCTGCCGAGCTCTAGACAGCGCAGATACTTAACAACGGCACATTATTTGTGGATTATAACTACTAGTTTGCAAAAAATACTTTTAACCCAGCTAGGTGATATTACATAATCTCCCACGGACCACCAGACTGTATTTCACCTCACGCTAGTGTGGTTGAAAAACACCGCACTAGGCTATATTGATGATCTTAGGTTTTTGTTTACAATGTACAAACTATAATCTAACTTTAATACTGGACTAGTAAATGTTTATTTCCAGAATCTCACGCACACATGGTGGAGTGAAATGATAATGTTATTACCATAAAGAGGGGGACGCCCGGCTTGTTTCTTTCAGTCACCAGGGGAGAGTGAGTGAGAGAGACTGGGTAAGAGGCTTTTCTGGTTGAGTCCCTGGGTAACTGTCACAAGCAGTCAGTCAGTCACCTGCAGATGATAGTATCAAGGGCACGCCGGGTAACATACACTGTATGCATGCTCCTGCTTCCATTATTGTTGACACACTATAGAAAATATGGGGGGGCCACATGGAGGAAAATGTACTCCCAGGTGGGCCGTACTGGTAAAATCCGTCACGATAATTAAAAAATAAAGATTAGAATTGTTTTCTTTGTTTAAAAATAGAACAAGAACATTCTGTACACATCAGAATGTTGTTGTTTTTTTGTTATTTTACAATTAATAAATACTATATTTGTTATTTATATTTTTTAAATAAATTATGTGATGATTAGGGAGGTAACTGTCATACTTCATATGATTAGTTATTTAAACATAACTCCTAAAATAACATGCATCATGTCTAATAATGCCTTAAATAATGTATCTTTGTGAGTTTTACCAGAAACAAATGCTTTTGTAAGGTTTGCAAACACAAAAAATTGTTTTTTACTCAAAAGGACACTAATGTTCTTAGAATCCTAAAAAACATTTTCTATCTATTAAGATAAAAAAATTATATAAAAATCCAATTACAGTATGTTTTTTATGTAGCTTGATCATTGTCCTCAACTGATGTACTAACATCATGTGGTTTATTTCGTACATATGTAGCGTCATCTACAAGCCCCGTTTCCATATGAGTTGGGAAATTGTGTTAGATGTAAATACAAACGGAATACAATGGTTTGCAAATCCTTTTCAACCCATATTCAGTTGAATGCACTGCAAAGACAATATATTTGATGTTCAAACTCATAAACTTAATTTTTTTGTTGCAAATAATAATTAACTTAGAATTTCCTGGCTGCAACACGTGCCAAAGTAGTTGGGAAAGGGCATGTTCACCACTGTGTTACATCACCTTTTCTTTTAACAACACTCAATAAACGTTTGGGGAACTGAGGAAACTAATTGTTGAAGCTTTGAAAGTGATATCCTTTCCCATTCTTGCTTTATGTAGAGCTTCAGTCGTTCAACAGTCCGGGGTCTCTGCTGTCCTATTTTAAGCTTCATAATGCGCCACACATTTTCGATGGGAGACAGGTCTGGATTGCAGGCGGGCCAGGAAAGTACTCGCACTCTTTTTTTTACGAAGCCCCGCTGTTGTAACACATGGTGAATGTGGCTTGGCAATGTCTTGCTGAAATAAGCAGGGGTGTCAATGAAAAAGACGGCGCTTAGATGGCAGCATATGTTGTTCCAAAACCTGTATGTACCTTTCAGCATTAATGGTGCCTTCACAGATGTGTAAGTTATCCATGTATTGGGCACTAATGCACCCCCATACCATCACAGATGCTGGCTTTTGAACTTTGCGTTGATAACAGTCAGAGAAGCCAGCGGCGTTTCTGGATGTTGTTGATAAATGGCTTTCGCTTTGCATAGTAGAGCTTTAACTTGCACTTACAGATGTAGCGACCAACTGTATTTAGTGACAGTGGTTTTCTGAAGTGTTCCTGAGCACATGTGGTGATATCCTTCAGAGATTTATGTTGTTTTTTGATACAGTGCCGTCTGAGGGATCGAAGGTTACGATCATTCAACGTTGGTTTCCGGCCATGCCGCTTACGTGGAGTGATTTCTCCAGATTCTCTGAACCTTTTGATGATATTATGGACCGTAGATATTCAAATCCCTAAATTTCTTGCAATTGCACTTTTGAGAAACGTTGTTCTTAAACTGTTTGACTATTTGCTCACGCAGTTGTGGACAAAGGGGTGTACCTCGCCCCATCCTTTCTTGTGAAAGACTGAGCATTTTTCGGGAAGCTGTTTTTATACCCAAATCATGGCACCCACCTGTTCTCAATTAGCCTGCACAACTGTGGGATGTTCCAAATAAGTGTTTGATGAGCATTCCTCAACTTTATCAGTATTTATTGCCACCTTTCCCAACTTTTTTGTCACGTGTTGCTGGCATCAAATTCTAAAGTTTATGATTATTTGCAAAAAAAAAAATGTTTATTAGTTTGGACATCAAATATGTTGTCTTTGTCGCATATTCAACTGAATATGCGTTGAAAATGATTTGCAAATCATTGTATTCCGTTTATATTTACAACTAAAACAATTCCCCAACTCATATGGAAACGGGGTTTGCACAAAGATACAAATAATTGCTATTGCGACATCCAGTGTAAACATTTAGAACAGCTGTTTTTTCATGCTATTTTCTATGAATTGATTAACGTGGACCCCGACTTAAACAAGTTGAAAAACTTATTGGGGTGTTACCATTTAGTGGTCAATTGTAGGGAATATGTACTGTACTGTGCAATCTACTAATAAAAGTTTCAATCAATCAATCGATTCCTTCAAAAATTTCCGGTTAAATTTTATACTTAGCAAACTCAACCCGCAGGCCGGAAAAAACCTGATCCGGCCCTTGGTCCGTACATTTGACACCCCTGACATAAAAGATAGATGTATTTGGAAAATTAAAGCTGAGGATTGTCAAATCACCCTGATTAACTTTTCCTTCAACTTTTGTGTTTGAGTATTAAGAAAAAAAATTGTTAAAAAATACTTTACTCACTTACAAAAAAACAAGTCTGGCTTCTCCCTTCTTTCTACCTTCAAAGGGTCAAAACCTCCTACCAGCAGCTTGGTGGGACTTGACCTAGGTCTCATTCACAGATCCGTCTCCTTGAGCTTGGCAAAAACACGCACATTCACACCATGCTAATCCTCCGAGAGGTTCAAGTGTCTTCTTGACCCATCCTTCTCCCTCTCTCTCGGTCTCTCTCTCAGCCTCACGCCGCCCTACACACCCACCTCACTCCACCGCATCCTGTATTAACATTTCCAATCCTCTTTGAGGCAGAGTGACGTCTGCTACTGTCAGAAGCAGAGTTAAGCTGCAGTAGAAACAGTGGCGAGAACCTTTGGTCAGGAATAACCTATCGGAACAGTGCTGGTTTCCAGGGAGCCTCCAGGGAGGAGTTATCTCTGCCACTTAAGAATTGACTCCCATCCCCAGCCGAAGCTCAAACCGTAAGGTGACTAACATGACAAACAAAAAGTCTCCCCAACTGCTGGAAGGAATACAAGAACGACTGATGTGCTAGATTAGTGCTATGCTGGCTCTTGTATTTGAAAATAATTTAATTGCCAATATTCTTCACTTTTGTAAGGATATTCCAGACCAACTAAGAAATCCAGACTTGTTCAATGACATCTCCTTTTTGTTTGGGACACGCTACAGAAACAGATGACAGGACAATATCAGCCAATGTCAGGTGTGTTTGAAAGGTTAGTATGAACATGCACTCTAAGGGCTGGAATGATTCTAATGGCTTTTATCTCAACAGAAAACTCGGAGTGTGTATGTCTGTTGGGTGGTGCTGGGCCCACTTAGTGTGACAGTGCTGTGGGAGCGTGGAGTGTCAAGACCCTGCTGACCGTAAACTGTAGCCCTGGATTTCCTGGAGATGGAAGGTCATAATTATGACCGCTTTGGGGAAGGGGAAAGGGAGAACTACCAGATTGACTACAGGAGGATCGTAGGGGACATGGAACCAGCAAGTCCCCATGTGCCCAACAAGGACGGGGACAACCTTTATAGCACCTATGTCCAACCAACGACGCATGGTCATGGGCATGAGACGGCTGCGCAACGGTATAGTGCGACACGTATCCAAGCTGGGTATGAACCAGAGAGGTTAGTGTCACTCACAGCATACATGTAAGGTTACAGTACGACCAGAATATCACTTCACAACTACCAAGTCCAAGATGTTTTCAGTTTCTTAGTTTCCCGTGCACATTTACAAACCTTCCATAGGAGTTGGGAAATTGTGTTAGATGCAAATATAAACGGAATACAATGATTTGCAAATCCTTTTCAACCCATATTCAGTTGAATGCACTACAAAGACAAGATATTTGATTTTCAAACTCATAAACTTCATTTTTTCTTTTGCAAATATTCATTAACTTGGAATTTCATGGCTGCAACACGTGCCAAAGTAGTTGGGAAAGGGCATGTTCACCACTGTGTTACATCACCTTTTCTTTTAACAACACTCAACAAACGTTTGGGAACTGAGGAAGCTAACTGTTGAAGCTTTGAAAGTGGAATTCATTCCCTTTCTTGTTTTATGTAGAGCTTCAGTCGTTCAACAGTCCGGGGTCTCCGCTGTCGTATTTTACGCTTCATAATGCGCCACACATTTTCGATGGGAGACAGGAAAGTACCCGCACTCTTTTTTTACGAAGCCACGCTGTTGTAACACGTGCTGAATGTGGCTTGGCATTGTCTTGCTGAAATAAGCAGGGGCGTCCATGAAAAAGACAGCGCTTAGATGGCAGCATATGTTGTTCCAAAAACCTGTATGTACCTTTCAGCATTAATGGTGCCTTCTCAGATGTGCAAGTTACCCATGTCTTGGGCACTAATGCACGCCCACACCATCACAAATGCTGGCTTTTGAACTTTGTGTCGATAACAGTCTGGATGGTTCGATTCCCCTTTGGTCCGGATGACACGATGTCGAATATTTCAAATAACAATTTGAAATGTGGACTCGTCAGACCCCAGACCGGTTTTCCACTTTCCATCAGTCCATCTTAGATGATCTCGGGCCCAGAGAAGCCGGCGGCGTTTCTGGATGTTGTTGATAAATGGCTTTCGCTTTGCAGAGTAGAGCTTTAACTTGCACTTACAGATGTAGCGACAAACTGTATTTAGTGACAGTGGTTTTCTGAAGTGTTCCTGAGTCCATGTGGTGATATCCTTTAGAGATTGATGTCGGTCTTTGATACAGGGCCGTCTGAGGGATCAAAGTTCACGCTCATTCAATGTTGGTTTCCGGGCATGCCGCTTGCGTGGAGTGATTTCTCCAGATTCTCTGAACCTTTTGATGATTTATGGACTGTAGATGTTGAAATCCCTAAATTTTTTGCAATTCCACTTTGAGAAACGTTGTTCTTAAACTGTTTGACTATTTGCTCACGCAGTTGTGGACAAAGGGGTGTACCTCGCTCCATCCTTTCTTGTGAAAGACTGAGCATTTTTTGGGAAGCTGTTTTTATACCCAATCATGGCACTCACCTGTTCCCAATTATCCTGCACACCTGTGGGATGTTACAAATAAGTGTTTGATGAGCATGCCTCAACCTTATCAGTATTTATTGCCACCTTTCCCAACTTTATTGTCACGTGTTGCTGGCATGAAATTCTAAAGTTAATGACTACTTGCACAAAAAAAATGTTTATCAGTTTGAACATCATATATGTTGTCTTTGTAGCATATTCAACTGAATATGGGTTGAAAATAATTTGCAAATCTTTGTATTCTGTTTATATTTACATCCAACACAATTTCCCAACTCCTATGGAAACGGGGTTTGTAAAAGTGTTGACTGGGTTTTCCCTGACAAGGACGGATTCTTTTTAGTCCACACTTCCTGTGATGACACTGTCGTTTGCAGTGGGTCTGGCAAGAGCATGTGTGCGAGACAAAGGGCTTTTTTTTTTCCATACCTAGAATGGCACTAAGTAGAGTGTACATCTCTGCCAAGATGGAAACATTTCTAAAGACAGCTTCTGCTTAGGGTGGCCTAATGTTCTCGAACGACTGGAAATGACATATGTGGTACCCATGGCCGCCTTTATGAACAGGTTCACCTGGGGTTTGAGGTTCTGGGCACCCACAAAACCTCAAACCCTACTCAGTGGCCTAGCGGTTAGAGCAGGGGTAGGGAACCTATGGCTCTAGAGCCAGATGTGGCTCTTATGATGACTGCATCTGGCTCTCGGATAAATCTGAGCTGACATTGCTTAACACAATAAGTAATGAATAATTCCACTTGTAATCATAGTGTTAAAAATAACATTCAAAATATAAAACATTCTCATGCATTTTTGTGTTCAAGAAGTTACGTTAATGGTAAGAAGTAATTTATTTATTATTGGTTAGTGTTGGGTTTGCCCTCCTGGGGGGTTCTTCAGACCACCAAGCACCGACAGGAGAGCCTGTTTTAGGGTTAAAATATTGTTGTTGTTTTTTCAATTAGTCTCTCAGTTGCTTTCCAGCAATTGTCTTTTTCTCTTTCGTCTTCATTCGCCCTCTGGCTCCAGCCCCAACCCTGTCTCTTCTCCCGGCTGCTGCTTATAACAGAGCGACAGTTGATTAGATGACAAGGCCCAGGTGGGCCATCTACGCACCTGTCGCTGATTTGGAGGCTGGTCCTGGCAACACCCTGCTTTGCTGCAAGCCCGCAGGCCACGCCCCCTCCACAGTTAGCTTCAGAATAACAATGTTATTACAAAGAATAAGAGACCTATTATACTCTGGAAATGTTGGTCTTACTTAAAAATGCACATGTTTAGTTGTGTTCAGTGTTAAAAAAAAATGATATATGGCTCTTAGGGAAATATATTTTAAAATATTTTGCTTCTTGGCTCTCTCAGCCAAAAAGGTTCCCCACCCCTGGGTTAGAGTGTCCGCTCTGAGATTGGTAGGTTGTGAGTTCAAACCGAGTCATGCCAAAGACTATAAAAATCGGAGCCATTACCTCCCTGCTTGGCACTCAGCATCAAGGGTTGGAATTGGGGGTTAAATCACCAAAAATGAATCCCGGGCTGCTGCCCACTGCTCCCCTCACCTCCCAGAGGGTGAACAAGGGGATGGGTCAAATGAAAAGGACAAATGTCACCACACTTAGTGTGTATGTGACAATCAATGGTACTTTTACTTAACTTTAACTTTAACCTCGGCCCCTTAAGTTAATGCGGCCCAGGTGCATTGTGGTAAGGATGTTTTGCATGCATGTAATACATACAGTCTTGGTCAAAGTTTTACATACACTTGTAAAGAGCTTCATGTCATGGCTGTCTTGAGTTTCTAATAATTTGTACAACTTTTATTTTTTTGTGATAGAGTGATTGGAGCACATACTTGTTGGTCACAAAAACATTCATGAAGTTTGGTTCTTTTATGAATTTATTTTGGGTCTACTGAAAATGTGACCAAATCTGCTTCTGGTTGAATTGTTGACCACTCCTCTTGACAAAATTGGTGCAGTTCAGCTAAATGTGTTGGTTTTCTGACATGGACTTGTTTCTTCAGCATTGTCCAGACGTTTAAGTCAGGACTTTGGGAAGGCCATTCTAAAACCTTACTTCTAGCCGGATTTAGGCATTCCTTTACCACTTTAGATGTGTGTTTGGGGTCATTGTCATTGCGCCCATGACCCAACCTCCTGATGACTTTAGGTTGTCTGAAAGAATTTGGAGGTAATCCTCCTTTTTCACTGTCCCATTTACTCGCTGTAAAGCACCAGTTCTAATGGCAGCAAAACAGGCCCAGAGCATAATACTACCACCACCATGCTTGACAGTAGGTTTGGTGTTCCTGCGATTAAAGGCCTCACTTTTTCTCCTCCTAACATATTGCTGGGTATTGTGGCCAAACAACTAATTTTTGTTTAATCTGACCACAGAAATTTACTCCGGAAGGTCTTATCTGTGTCCATTTTATGCCAGAAAGCTCAGCACTCTAGACCAGTGGTCCCCAACCTTTTTGTATCCGCTTAATAATTTGTCCCGCGGCCCGTGGGGGGGGGTCCTTCTTTTTTTTTTCTTCTTTTTTTTCTTTGTCATGAAAAAGGGAGTTTTTTGTGGTTGGTGCACTAATTGTAAGTGTATATTGTGTTTTGTATGTTGATTTGATTAAAAAATATATATATTTTTTAATTTATTTTTATTTTATTTTATTTTTTAATAAAAATGAATAAAATATTATTCTGCGGACCACTGCTCTAGACATTAACCAGAAGTAGGTCGGAGCTATGTGGTAGGACGAAAATTGTGGCATTTGAGCAATAAATAGTTGACATACTGTTAAACATTGCTTTTCCTGCTTTGTCTAAACCACAAAAAAACGTATGTTTTGATTAGACAGTTGATGCGCTTGTTTGAATGCCGCTCAGGAACATATTTGATTGACGAAATTGAAACCGATTAGCCAAAATGTGCAGGGAAGCGCTGGGCATCGGACAAAAGCGGGGATTAGTTGAATTTGCGTGAATTGGCGCGATCATGACGAATTCCTGTAGGGACTGAAACACCCTGGGCTAACACGTCACGGGTCACTCAACAGACGCAACCTTTTTTAAATTCACACACTCATAAAGTTACACATAATACATGGTGCACTCTGATCTCATGAAACATTTCTTCACGGTACGGCAACACATTTTATTCTCCTTGGTAAACAGTTACAAACTCCGTTTCCATATGAGTTGGGAAATTGTGTTAGATGTAAATATAAACGGAATACAATTATTTGCAAATCATTTTCCACCCATATTCAGTTGAATATGCTACAAAGACAACATATTTGATGTTCAAACTGATAAACATTTTTTTGTGTGCAATTAATCATTAACTTTAGAAATTCATGCCAGCAACACGTGACAAAGAAGTTGGGAAAGGTGGCGATGAATACTGGTAAAGTCGAGGAATGCTCATCAAACACTTATTTGGAACATCCCACAGGTTTGCAGGCTGATTGGGAACAGGTGACTGCCATGATTGGGTATAAAAACAGCTTCCCAAAGAATGCTCAGTCTTTCACAAGAAAGGATGGGGCGAGGTACACCCCTTTGTCCACAACTGCCTGAGCAAATAGTCAAACAGTTTAAGAACAACGTTTCTTAAACGTATTTCAACATCTACGGTCCATGATATCAGCAAAAGGTTCAGAGAATGTGGAGAAATCACTCCACGTAAGCGGCACGGCCAGAAACTAACATTGAATGACCGTCACCTTTGATCCCTCAGACGACACTGTATGAAAAACAGACGTCAATCTCTAAAGGATATCCCCACATGGGCTCAGGAACACTTAAAAAAAACTACCGTCACTAAATACAGTTCGTCGCTACATCAATCAATCAATGATTAGTTATATAGCCCTAAATCACTAGTGTCTCAAAGGGCTGCACAAACCACAACACAAACCACTACGACATCCTCGGTAGGTCCACATAAGGGCAAGGAAAACTCACACCCAGTGGGACGTCGGTGACAATGATGACTATGAGAACCTCGGAGAGGACCACATATGTTGCCCACATATGTGGTCCCCCCCAGGAGACCGAAAGCAATGGATGTCGAGCGGGTCTAACATGATACTGTGAAAGTTCAATCCATAGTGTAAGGACAAGTTAAAGCTCTACTATGCAAAGCGAAAGCCATTTATCAACAACATCCAGAAACGCGGCCGGCTTCTCTGGGCTGAAGTTAATTATTATTTGCAAAAAAAAAAAAATACGTTTTTGAGTTTGCACATCAAATATGTTGTCTTTGTAGTGCATTCACCTGAATATGAGTTGAAAAGGATTTGCAAATCATTGTATTCCGTTTATATTTACATCTAACACAATTTCCCAACTCATATGGAAACAGGGTTTGTACATTTATTTAGGAGTCATTTATTTTTCGGAACAATAACTGAGAACTGTTTGAGTGATTTCAGATGTGTGAGAGATTTCAAGTCAAGTGTGACTAACGGGGTTAAATAGCTGTGCCACAGTGTTGTGTATTTTTCAGATAAATAGGAAGACGAGTAACACAGTAGTGCACATTTTGACAGATGTTCATCCTATTTTGTGCAGTCCTTCAGAAATATAAATACCGTATACGCAGTAATGTGGTAGTTATCTCCTTCTCACCGTGCCCATGTAAAAAGTGGTTCATCTTCACTGCCTATGTTTGAGTTTCCAAGACTTGTCATTATTGAGGATAATGGCAATGCTGACAGAGATTGACAATGGTAAACCCATTCTTCCATAATCAATCAATCAATCAATGTTTATTTATATAGCCCTAAATCACAAGTGTCTCAAAGGGCTGCACAAGCCACAACCACATCCGCGGTACAGAGCCCACATAAGGGCAAGGAAAAACTCACCCCAGTGGGACGTCGGTGACAATGACTATGAGAAACCTTGGAGAGGACCGCATATGTGGGCAACAAACCCCCCCCAAACCCTCTCTGCCCGCCACCCATCTAGGGGAGACTGAAAGCAATGGATGTCAAGCGGGTCTAACTTGATATTGTGAAAGTCCAGTCCATAGTGGATCCAACATAGCAGTGAGAGTCCAGTCCATAGTGGATCCAATATAGTAGATACTGGAGACCCAAACTCTCTCGTACAAAACTTTGGCCTCAGGACAGTTGTATGTTTCAGACATTACCTCCAGAATTTGAGAGTGGCCTTACCAAAAGTTCTAACCTCAACCCAACTGCACACTCGTTCGATTTTCTTGGACTTGCCGTTTTTACCAGAGTGAGAATCTCAACCATGTTGGCAGACCTTTTAACTCGTGGTTGAGGAATGCATTTCAATCAACTAATCCTCACAAGTGTTAATAGAAAACAGAATAATTAGCTTGTTTGAAATACAGTCGCGATCAAAAGTTGTAAAGAGTATAATGTCATGGTTGTCTTGAGTTTCTAATAATTCCATCCATCCATCCATCTTCTTCTGCTTATCTGAGGTCGGGTCGCGGGGGCAGCAGCCTAAGCAAGGAAGCCCAGACTTCCCTCTCCCCAGCTACTTCGTCCAGCTCCTCCCGGGGGATCCCGAGACGTTCCCAGGCCAGGCGGAAGACATAGTCTTCCCAATGTGTCCTGGGTCTTCCCTGTGGCCTCCTACTGGTTGGACGTGCCCTAAAACCTCCCTCGGGTGGCATCCTGACTAGATGCCCGAACAACCTCATCTGACTTCTCTCGATGTGGAGGAGCAGCGGCTTTACTTTGAGTTCCTCCCGGATGGCAGAGCTTCTCACCCTATCTGTTAGGGAGAGCCCCACCACCCGGCGGAGGAAACTCATTTCGGCCGCTTGTACCCGTGATCTTGTCCTTTCGGTCATAACCCAAAGCTAAGGACATTAGGTGAGGATGGGAACGTAGATCGAGCGGTAAATTGAGAGCTTTGCCTTCCTGCTCAGCTCCTTCTTCACCACAACTGATAGATACGGCGTCCGCATTACTGAAGACACTGCACCGTCGATCTCACAATCCACTCTTCCAGACTTCCAGGTACTTGAATTCCTCCACTTGGGGCAAGATCTCCTCCCCAACCCGGAGATGGCACTCCACCCTTTTCCGGGCGAGAACCATGGATTCGGACTTGGAGGTGCTGATTTTCCAATAATTTCTACAACTCTTATTTAGGCCTTTAATCCCAAGAACACCATGCTCACCGTCAAGCAAACACATGTTTGACAAATGAGGAAACCGTTACAGACATACAGTATATGATGTCATGTTTTGTGGTCACGTTCTGTTTGGTTTTGGACTCATTGCACTCTTGTTTATTTTTTCACCATGACTACCAATTAGTTTTCACAAGTCATGTCACACACCTGGTTCATTTGGACTCAGGCACCTGTTAATCACCACACCATTATTTAAACCTGTAGTTGCCAGGCTACCTGCCTGGCAACTACAGGCTCACCCTCTACCATTCTCTACACCAGGGGTCACAAACCTTTTTGAAACCAAGAGCTACTTCTTGGGTACTGATTAATGCAAAGGGCTACCAGTTTGATACACACTTAAATAAATTGCCAGAAATAGCCAATTTGCTCAATTTACCTTTAATAAGTAAATCTATATATATTAAAAAAATGTGTATTTCTGTCTGTCATTCCGTCGTACATTTTTTTTCCTTTTACGGAAGTTTTTTTGTAGAGAATAAATGATGAAAAAAAACACTTAATTGAACGGTTTAAAAGAGGACAAAACACCAAAAAAAATGAAAATTTTATTTTGAAACATAGTTTATCTTCAATTTCGACTCTTTAAAATTCAAAATTCAACCGATAAAAATGAAGACAAGAATTTATGGAACATCATTAGTAATTTTTCCTGATTAAGATTAATTTTAGAATTTTGATGACATATTTTAAATAGGTTAAAATCCAGTCTGCACTTTCTTAGAATATATAACAAATTGGACCAAGCCAAATTTCTAACAAAGACAAATCATTATTTCTTCTAGATTTTCCAGAATTTTTTTTTTTTAAATAAATTCAAAATACTTTGAAATAAGATTTAAATTTGATTCTACAGATTTTCTAGATTTGACATAATATTTTTATTTTATTTTAATCATAATAAGTTTGAAGAAATATTTCACAAATATTATTCGTCGAAAAAACAGAAGCTAAAATCAAGAATTAAATTTAAATGTATTTATTATTCTTTACAATAAAAAATAAAAAAAATACTTGAACATTGATTTAAATTGTAAGGAAAAAAGACAAAGGAATTTAAAAGGTAAAAAAGGTTAAAAAAAATCCTAGAATAAATTTTAAGGTTGTATTTTTTCTCTTAAATTGTCTTTCTGAAAGTTATAAGAAGCAAAGTAAAAAAATAAATGAATTTATTTAAACAAGTGAAGACCAAGTCTTTAAAATATTTTCTTGGATTTTCTAATTCTATTTGAGTTTTGTCTCTCTTAGAATTAGAAATGTCGAGCGAAGCGAGACCAGCTTGCTAGTACATAAATAAAATGTAAAAAATAGAGGCAGCTCACTGGTAAGTGCTGCTATTTGAGCTATTTTTAGAACAGGCCAGCGGGCTACTCATCTGGTCCTTACGGGCACCACGTTGGGGACCCCTGCTCTACACACCCTTGCTCCATGCTGATGATCCATGCTCTTTTTTCATTCCCCGTAAGTTTTGTTATTCATGCCATAGTTTGCGAGTTTTGTTTTATGTCCATAGTTTATGTTGTAGTAATAGTTTTGTTTCATCACCAAGTTTTTGTACCTACTCTGTGAGCGCCTTCGTTTGTTCCTTTTTTTGAGTTGAGATTAGAATGTGTTGTTACCTTCACATCGTGTCCGATCCACTCGCTTTGCACCTCGGGAAAACAAACCACGCCATAGTCCCAGTCTTGATAATATACAGTATCGTACAGTACTAAGAAAACGTGCAGTTCCACAACATCCCATCTTGTCATAGTATTGCTCAGCTGAAAAATGTTGAGTGAATTGACCTGTGAGACAGCGCCTTGTGTTGGATTTATAGCTGCAACACCCTTTTGTTTTCTATAAATAGCGCCATCAAGCCACTTTCTATTTAAGTTGACGTTTAAAAGTATTATGTTCTGGGCCGGGCAGCACGGTGGAAGAGGGTTTTAGTGCATCTGCCTGACAAAACGAAGGTCCTGTGTAGTCCTGAGTTCAATCCCGGGCTCGGGATCTTTCTGTGTGGAGTTTGCACAGCAAAAACTGAAATCTAAGTAAGATTAAATATCTCTAATAAGGGTGATATTTGCTTATTTTCTGTCTGATAAGATCATTCTTATCACTAAGCAGATTTTATGTTCGAGTGTTTTACTTGTTTTAAGGGTCCTAAATGATCTCAGTAAGATATTACAGCTTGTTGCTGAGATTTGATGACCTATGTTGAGTAAAACATGCTTGAAACTAGAATATCAACTTTTGCAAAGCTGTGTCATCAACCCTCACAAGTATAAAACTAAATTTTTAAAGTAGTAATTTCTTCTTTCAAGCATGAAAAAAATGACTGACACAATTGTGTCTCATAATTAAAACAGATGGCAGCCAAATGGACTTCGCTGTTTTATTTTCAATGAAACAATAGAACATACATACTCATATAGTAGTACAATTAGCACAGTACAGTAAACTGACAGTTATTTTTAAACATTTAACACGTGCCATTTCCAACAATTTTGAACAGAAATAGTTCATGCACATTCAGAGGAATTCTTCAAAATTACAATCAATTATGCGCACTAATTGACTGATGATGTCTTGTTATCGATGGAAAAATGCATCAGTAACAAGCTGTTGCCTTGTTACCTTTCCATTAAGAACAATAAATTAGTTTTTAGTATAAGTTTGCTGGTTTCAGGAAATGTTGTCTGGTTGTGTTGGTGACGAACCCCAAGATGCAGAGAAGGCGACAGGCAATGTGCGGGAAAACATGATTTAATCTTCAAAAACAAAAAAACACTAACCAGGAACAGGAAACAGGATGCTAGGAAAACAGGAACTGGAAGACGAGGAACAAAAAGACAGCAAGCTACAAACAGCTACAGAATATAGCTCACCGCTACCGCATACAGCTACACTGACATCGACAAGTAGAAATGACAATAATCCAGCATAGACCGGATGGGAAGGCAGGTTCAAATAGCAGCTGGCTGATTGACACCAGGTGTGGCCAGGTGCCAATCCGCCACAGCTGAGGGGACACAGCACTCAGGGAGACAAACAGGAAACAGAACCAAAACAAGAGCACTGGCAGGAAATACTACACACACAGAGGAAAAACTAAAACACAACCAAACTGTCAGGGGGTAAGCCTGACAAATTTAATGCCGAGCGCATATATTATGTCAGGATATTGGCACTATCATTTACTTAATTTAAGAACATTTTTCAACATATTGAGCAAAAAGGTCATTGTTTTTTCCTACCAATAAAAGTGCACTTGTTATCAGTGAGAATATACTTATTTTATTATTATTAGTGATTCCCAAAGCCCAAAAAAAGTCTGTGGGCTATAGAGCGTTTTCATTTCGGGCTCCAGTACTCTGGAATGCCCTCCCGATAACAGTTCGAGATGCCACCTCAGTAGAAGCATTTAAATCTCACCTTAAAACTCATTTGTATACTCTAGCCTTTAAGTAGACTCCCTTTTTAGACCAGTTGATCTGCCGTTTCTTTTCTATTTCTCCTATGTCCCACTCTCCCTTGTGGAGGGGGTCTGGTCCGATCCGGTGGCCATGTACTGCTTGCCTGTGTATCGGCTGGGGACATCTCTGCGCTGCTGATCCGCCTCCGCTTGGGATGGTTTCCTGCTGGCTCCGCTGTGAGCGGGACTCTCGCTGCTCTGTTGGATCCGCTTTGGACTGGACTTTCGCGACTGTGTTGGATCCAGTATGGATTGAACTTTCACAGTATCATGTTAGACCCGCTCGACATCCATTGCTTTCGTCCTCTCCAAGGTTCTCATAGTCATCATTGTCACCGACGTCCCACTGGGTGTGAGTTTTCCTTGCCCTTATGTGGGCCTACCGAGGATGTGGTAGTGGTTTGTGCAGCCCTTTGAGACACTAGTGATTTAGGGCTATATAAGTAAACATTGATTGATTGATTTAAAGTATTTGTGGGTTCATTAAAATTAGCTAATTTGACTTGTTTTGGAAAGTCTTGACCAGCCAAGTGTTCTTGTTGTATTGGCAGGCTTTGGGAAGGCTGTCCTAAAATCTTAATCCTAGCCTGATTCAGCCATTCCTTTACCACTTTTGACGTGTGTTTGGGGTCATTGTCCTGTTGGAACACCCAACTGCGCCCAAGACCCAACCTCCGGGCTCATGATTTTAAGTTGTCCTGAAGAATTTGGAGGTAATCCTCCTTTTTCTCTCTGTGAAGCACCAGTTCCATTGGCAGCAAAACAGGCCCAGAGCATAATACTACTACCACCATGCTTGACGGTAGGAATGGTGTTCCTCCAAACATATTGCTGGATATTGTGGCCAAACAGCTCAATTTTTCTTTCATCTGACCACAGAACTTTCCTTCAGAAGGTCTTATCTTTGTCCATGGGACGTTAGTTGAAACAAAAATTGAGCTGTTTGGCTTGCGGATGGCTACCAAAAGCGGCTTATTGCAGTGTGTGGAAGTCACTTCCTATCCGTTCCACTATTATACACGGTTCTTAGTTTTTAACATTGTTTTAATGTCCATAGAATTTCTCACAGATTTCTTTCCAGCAGTAAGTGACTTTTCATTCACTTCCGTATCCTATCACCCTCCTGCTCTCGGCCGCTTACTGTTAAAGACAACAGATGATTAGATTAAAACGTGCCACCTGTGAAATCTAATCACCTGCCAGCTGTGTCTCGCCGTCAGCACATGCCCCGCCCTCATCAGATGGTGCTCGTCCTCAGCACCATGGACAGAGGCGGTGACCTTTGCTCCTGCAAGGGCGCTGGCCACACCTCCCTCTACACAGTGAAACTTGCCAAGGGACATGTAAGCAAATATCAACATTGCTGTATGTATACTTTTGACCCAGCAGATTTGGTCGCATTTTCAGTAGACCAATAATAAATTCATAAAAGAACCAAACTTCATGAATGTTTTGAATTAATTTTTTATGAACAGTTATAGAAATGATTGAAAACTCAAGATAGCCATGACATTATGTTCTGTAAACGTTTGATCGCGACTGTATATAGGGAAGATTTGACACTCTGGCACTACTTACGCTGATTTTGTCACTGATTGCACAAAAGCATGCTTTTTACAAATGTGGCGGACTTACTTAGTCGTGCATTCTGAGCCCATATGTGTTTATACTTCAGCACGGCCGACTACCTGATCAGCGGAGGCACAGGCTACGTTCCGGAGGATGGGTTGACGGCGCAGCAGCTCTTTGCTATTGGCGATGGACTCAGATACAAGTAAGATGCAGGTGTTGTAACCATGGACATACTTGTTATTTTACTGAGTGGAGCTCTTATGAGTCAAACACTGAATTGGAATTTTATTCACACGTCACTAAAGCACATGTGCAGATGCTTGCCCCCGCTGCCCTGATTTAAATCACTTATCCCTCACATTTAATCAAATATTATGCTAATGTTATTGACTATTTAAAAACCCCGTTTCCATATGAGTTGGGAAATTGTGTTAGATGTAAATATAAACGGAATACAATGATTTGCAAATCATTTTCAACCCATATTCAGTGGAATATGCTACAAAGACAACATATTTGATAGTCAAACTGATAAACTTTTTTTTTTTTTTTCAAATAATCCCTAATTTTAGAATTTGATGCCAGCAACACGTGACAAAGAAGTTGGGAAAGGTGGCAATAAATACTGATAAAGTTGAGGAATGCTCAACAAACACTTATTTGGAACATCCCACAGGTGTGCAGGCTAATTGGGAACAGGTGGGTGTCATGATTGGGTATAAAAACAACTTCCCAAAAAATGCTCAGTCTTTCACAGGAAAGGATGGGGCGAGGTACACCCCTTTGTCCACAACTGCGTGAGCAAATAGTCAAACAGTTTAAGAACAACGTTTCTCAAAGTGTAATTGCTAGAGATTTAGGGATTTCAACATTTACGATCCATAATATCACCAAAAGGTTCAAAGTATCTGGAGAAATCACACCATGTAAGCGACATGGCCGGAAACCAACATTGAATGACGGTGATCCTATATCCCTCAGACGACACTGTATCAAAAACCGACATCAATCTTTAAAGGATATCACCACATGGGCTCAGGAACACTTCAAAAAACCACTGTCACTAAATACAGTTGGTCGCTACATCTGTAAGTGCAAGTTAAAGCTCTACTATGCAAAGCGAAAGCCATTTATCAACAACATCCAGAAACGCCGTCGTCTTCTCTGGGTCCGAGATCATCTAAGTTAGACTAAAGCAAATTGGAAAAGTGTTCTGTGGTCCGACGAGTCCACATTCCAAATTGTTTTTGGAATTATTCGACATCGTGTCATCCGGACCAAAGGGGACGTGAACCATCCAGACTGTTATCGACGCAAAGTTCAAAAGCCAGCATCTGTGATGGTATGGGGGTGCATTAGGGCCCAAAGCATGGGTAACTTACACATCTGTGAAGGCACCATCAGTGCTGATAGGTACATGCAGGTTCTGGAACAACATATGCTGCCATCTAAGCGCCATCTTTTTCATGGACACCCCTGCTTATTTAAGCAAGACAAAGCCAAACCACATTCAGCATGTGTTACAACAGCGTGGCTTCGTAAAAAAAGAGTGCGGGTACTTTCCTGGCCCGCCTGCAGTCCAGACCTATCTCCCATCGAAAATGTGTGGCGCATTATGATGCGTAAAATACGACAGAGGAGACCCCGGACTGTTGAACGACTGAAGCTCTACATAAAACAAGAATGGGAAAGGATTCCACTTTCAAAGCTTCAACAATTAGTTTCCTCAGTTCCCAAACGTTTATTGAGTGTTGTTAAAAGAAAAGGTGATGTAACACAGTGGTGAACATGCCCTTTCCCAACTACTTTGGCACGTGTTGCAGCCATGAAATTCTAAGTTAATTAGAAATTTGCAAAAAAAAATTAAAACTTTTATGAGTTTGAACATCAAATATCTTGTCTTTTTAGTGCATTCAATTGAATATGGGTTGAAAATGATTTGCAAATCATTGTATTCCGTTTATATTTACATCCAACACAATTTCCCAACTCATATGGAAACAGGGTTTGTACATTGTATAATGCATCAAGCGGGGCATCACAACAGAACTAGGCATAATAATGTGTTAATTTCACGACCGTATATATCGGTGTTGGTTGATATCGGAACTGTTAATTAAGAGTTGGACAGTATCGGGATGTCGGCAGAAAAGCCATTATTGGACATCTCTGTTAGTATCTCCTCCTCCCTGGTGCAGCAGTAAAAGTGCCAAAATACTTCAAAAACAAATGACTTCCAACTTGGAATCAGCGCTCTTTGTTAATTTAAAAGAGTTGTTCAAAAGACTTGACTCGTTCACAAATGTCTCATCGCCAGAGGGCACCCTTCTACTATAAATTGCATGATGAAGTGGGTGTGCCAGGTATTGTGAGTCAATAGTTTCGCACGTATAATTTTGGGTCTATAACGTACGAAGACTTTTAATCAGAATTCCAATCACAGTTCTTTAGATCAGGACTCAGAACCGTTGCTTTACATGACATTACACAAAAGTTTTAGTAACAGTTGCACAATTAGTCACGTTACCCGGTTTTGTATTTCAATTTTGTTAGTTGTTGCAGTGATGAGTAAGTTAAGGAGTTAACTGAGACAAGCAGGAGTATGTTCGGAATGACTTGCACATCCCATACTGTACATTTCACCAGAGTGGTAACATTTCCATGAACTGTTCGGGGGGGAAAAGATATGCATGGCTTTTATATGGAGGATTATTTCGAGTAATACTACTTTCGAGGATGACTGAGTGCAGCTATGGACGTTAAAAGCTGCCTGACTTTGCGTGAGATAATAGTGTCACTGTAGTTTCCCTAATGGGGGGATGAATGCAGGGTTTATCATTGCGGGAGGGATGTAATTCCAAGCATTTCAGCAGCTTTAAAAATGAAATGATGATACATGTTTAGTTTAAAAAAAATAAAGTTTTTTTATGAAAACAAAAGCTAATATAATGATCGCAATATTAGGCATATTTGGACAACATAATAAGATCCAATACAAGTGCTTAACCTAAAAAAAATCAACCACTGTACTGCAAAAAGAGTTGACAAAATATAAGATCCAAATATTATATTTAAGGGGGAGAAAAAGAGAACTAAAAACTAGTGAAATTAATCCGTCCACACAGGTAGGTAATTTTACTTGATAAAACATCATATATATATATATATATATATATATATATATATATATATATATATATATATATATATATATATATATATATATATATATATGTATATGTATATATATATATATATATATATATATATATATATATATATATATATATATATATATATATATATATATATATCCATCCATTTTCTACCGCTTATTCCCTTTCGGGGTCGCGGGGGGCGCTGGCGCCTATCTCAGCTACAATCGGGCCATATATATATATATATATATATATGTATGTATGTAGGTGTGGGAGAAATCACAAGACTACCTCATAGCGGGCGGCATAGCTCGGTTGGTAGAGTGGCCGTGCTAGCAACTTGAGGGTTGCAGGTTCGATTCCCTCTTGTGCCATCCTAGTTACTGCCGGTGTGTCCTTGGGCAAGACACTTTACCCACCTGCTCCCAGTGCCACCCACACTGGTTTAAAATGTAACTTAGATATTGGGTGTCACTATGTAAAGCGCTTTGAGTCACTTGAGAAAAGCGCTATATAAATATAATTCACTTCACTTCACTTCATCTCTACAGAACTGTTTCATTGCGCTCTACCACGGTATCGAGCACTATTCTCTGGATAATCCAATCAAGACATATATATATATATATATATATATATATGTATATATATATACATACATATATATATATATATATTTATTTATATATATATATATATATATACATACTCATATACATATATATATATGACAGTCAACAGTATAAATATGGAGGTGACCTTGGGTCACAGCAGCAGTTTAAGTGTCTTTAGTGATCAAAGGTGAAAAGTGTCTACAGTGATGGTTCACAGTTCGGGGGTGGTCAAGGTAGCTGTCTTTTGTTCAAAAAGACCAAAGTAAAAACGGGGAGGGGGTTAGCATTCACAAGCCTGATGGCCTGTGGGTAAAAATTGTTTGTCAGTCTCATAGTCCTGGATTTCAGGCTCCTGTATGATCTGCCTGATTGTAAGAGGCTGAAGAGACTGTGCTCGGGGTGTGTACTGTCCTTGATGATGTTGTGTGCTCTCCTGGTGGCCCTGTTAAAGTACATGTCCTGTAGTGAGAGGAAGGCTGCTCCTGATCACTCGCATGGAGTGCCTTCCTGTCCTTAGCAGTGCAGTTTCCATACCAGACCGTGATTGAGCTGGTAAGGACACTCAACCGTACTTCTATAGAAATTGCTCAGAATTTTGGGTGGCATGCTAAATTTTCATTCTTAGGAAGTACAGTCGCTGCTGGGCTTTCTTTATTGTTTGTTGGGTGTTGTGATCCCAGGTGAGGTCTTCGCTGATGTGGGTCCCGAGGAATTTAGAGGTTTTCCCCATGTCCACCTTTGTCCCCCACCCATGTACAGAAGTGTGTACTGTGCACTCCTTCTCCGTGGGTCAATAATCATCTCCTTGGTCTTGTCTGTGTTCAAGGAGAGATTATTATCCTGACACCAGGCCACCAGTTCCGCTACCTCCCTTCTGTACGCTGCCTCAGCTCCCCCGGTGATCAGTCCGACGACCGTAGTATCATCCGCAAACTTGATGATACTGGTGTTGTTCTGGGAGGCCACACAGTCGTGTGTGAAGAGAGTGTACAGTAGGGGGCTCAGCATGCAGCCTTGGGGGGTCCCTATACTTAGAACCTTTGTGCCTGATGTCTGCTTGCCGATTCTGACTGACTGGGGCCGGTTTGTGAGAAAGTTCAGGACTTAGTCACAGAGAGTTGGTGTCAGACCAACAGTGAGGAGTTTAGCAGTGAGTTTTTGTGGGATGACCGTGTTAAAAGCAGAGCTGTAGTCGATGAATAATAGCCTGGCATAGGTGTCCTTGCCCTCTAAGTGTGTGAAGGTGGTGTGGATGACGGTGTTGACTGCATCCTCAGTCGACCGGTTCTGCCGGTAGGTAAACTGTAGAGGGTCCAGTGTGTCTGGGATGGTCTTCTTGATGTGTGACATGACTATCCTCTCGAAGCACTTCATCACTATTGGGGTGAGTGCAACAGGGCGATAGTCATTCAGACAGGTCACAGTGTTTTTCTTTGGCAGGGGCACGATGGTGGTGGTCTTGAAGCAGGTGGGCACAACAGCTTGTGCGAGTGACAAGTTGTATATGTCAGCAAGTACGTCAGCCAGCTCTGATGAACACACCCTGACGGCCTGGCCAGGGATGTTGTCTGGGCCGGCTGCCTTCCGTGGGTTTGTTCTCCTCAGAACTGTACGTACCTCTGCTGTTGTCACAGTGAGTGGTGGGTCCTGCGTGCGCTCCGTGCTCAGAACCCCTCTCTGTTGGGTGGTGTTGAGGACCTCGAAGCGGGCGTAGAACTCATTCAGCTCATCTGGCAGTGAGCGTTGGTCTTTTGTGACCCCCCTGCTCCCCTGCTTGTAGTCTGTGATGTGTTCACAATACGAAGGTCCTGCAGTCCTGGGTTTAATCCCAGACTCGGGATCTTTCTGTGTGGAGTTTGCCTTTTCTCCCTGTGAATGCGTGGGTTCCCTCCGGGTACACCGGCTTCCTCCCACTTCCAAAGACAAGCACCTGGGGATAGGTTGATTGGCAACACTACATTGGCCCTAGTGTGTGAATGTTGTCTGTCTATCTGTGTTGGCCCTGCGACGAGGTGGCAACTTGTCCAGGGTGTACCCCGCCTTCCGCCCGATTGTAGCTGAGATAGGGAATAAGCGGTAGAAAATGGATGGATTTGATATACATATATATATATGTATATACATATATATATATATATATATATATATATATATATATATACAAACCCCGTTTCCAAATGAGTTGGGAAATTGTGTTAGATGTAAATATAAACAGAATACAATGATTTGCAAATCCTTTTCGTCCCATATTCAATTGAATGCACTACAAAGAAAAGATATTTGATTTTCAAACTCATATTTGCAAATAATAATTAACTTAAAATTTCATGGCTGCAACACGTGCCAAAGTAGTTGGGAAAGGGCATGTTCACCACTGTGTTACATCATTTTTTCTTTTAACAACACTCAATAAACGTTTAGGAACTGCGGAAACTAATTGTTGAGGCTTTGAAAGTGGAATTCTTTCCCAATCTTGTTTTATGAAGCGCTTCAGTCGTTCAACAGTCCGGGGTCTCCACTGTCGTATTTTATGCTTCATAATGCGCCACACATTTTCGATGGGAGACTGGTCTGGACTGTAGGCAGGCCAGTCTAGTACCCGCTCTCTTTTACTCCGAAGCCACACTGTTGTAACATGTAGCTTGGCATTGTCTTGCTGAAATAAGCAGGGGCGTCCATGATAACGTTGCTTGGACGGCAACATATGTTGCTCCAAAACCTGTATGTACCTTTCAGCATTAATGGTGCCTTCACAGATGTGTAAGTTACCCATGCCTTGGGCACTAATGCACACCATACAATCACACATGCTGGCTTTTCATCTTTGTGCCTAGAAAAATCCGGATGGTTATTTTTCTCTTTGATCCGGACCACACAACGTCCACAGTTTCCCCCAAAAAACTGAAATGTGGACTCGTCAGACCACAGAAATCTTTTCCACCCTGCATCAGTCCTTCTTAGATGATCTCAGGCCCAGAGAAGCTGGCGTCGTTTCTGGGTTTTGTTGATTTCGCTTTGCATTGTAGAGCTTTAACTTGCACTTACAGATATAGCTACAAATTGTATTTATTGACAGTGGTTTTCTGAAGTGTTCCTGAGCCCATGTGGTGATATCCTTTAGAGATTGATTTCGGTTTCTGATACAGTGCTGTCTGAGGGATCGAAGGTGACGGTCATTCAATGTTGGTTTCCGGCCATGCCGCTTATGTGGAGTGATTTCTCCAGATTCTCTGAACCTTTTGATGATATTATGGACCGTAGATGTTGAAATCCTTAAATTTCTTGCAATTGCACTTTGAGAAACGTTTTCTTAAACCGTTTCACTATTTGCTCACGCAGTTGTGGACAAAGGGGTGTACCTCGCCCCATCCTGTCTCGTGAAAGACTGAGCATCTTTTGGGAAGCTGTTTTTAAACCCAATCATGGCACCCACCTGTTCCCACTTAGCCTGCACACCTGTGGGATGTTCCAAATGAGTGTTTGATGAGCATTTCTCAACTTTATCAGTATTTATTGCCACCTTTCCCAACTTCTTTGTCACGTGTTGCTGGCATCAAATTCTAAAGTTAGTGATTATTTGAAAAAAAAAAAATGTTGTCTTTGTAGCATATTCAACTGAATATGGGTTGAAAAAGACTTGCATGTCACACCTATGGATCATGTTCTAAAGTTAATGATTATTTGCAGAAAACAAGATGTCTATCAGTTTGAACATCAAATATCTTGTCTTTGTAGTGCATTCAACTGAATATGGGTTGAAAAGGATTTGCAAATCAATGTATTCCGTTTATATTTACATCTAACACAATTTCCCAACTCATTTGGAAACGGGGTTTGTATATATATATATATATATATATATATATATATATATATATATATATATATATATATATATATATATATATATATATATATATATATACATATATATATATATATATAATGACACAATTTTTAAACGAAAATAGAGAAAATATCAAATTTTGTGCTAAAATTAAGACTATGATTTAAAGTCAACAACTAAAAATTAGATAGGTTGATTGGCAACACTAAATTGGCCCTAGTGTGTGAATGTGTCTATCTGTGTTGGCCCTGTGATGAGGTGGCGACTTGTCCAGGGTGTACCCCGCCTTCCGCCCGATTGTAGCTGAGATAGGCGCCAGCGCCCCCCGCGACCCCGGAAGGGAATAAGCGGTAGGAAATGGATGGATGGAACTAAAAATTAGTGAAAAGCTTTTAAAACTACAAACATTTTGGGGAATGACATTTTAGATCTGGGCACATGGCAAACAGTTGGCGGTGTAAAGTGACAATTACTTTTGATTGACAAAGAAGTATTATCAAAACAATATGTTACTTTTGTTTCAAAAACATTCAATCCAACTCTTGTTGATCCAAACTGAGCAGTATTAGTTTGTAAACAATAAGACCATGAGGTGTGTCAAAGCAATTGTTCTAAAAAGCTTAAATGTGTTTGCATGCTCTAGCTTCTACTTCCAGGTGACAAAATGTTTGTTTTCCTCCCCCCAGTGACTTCTTGATCCTGCCCGGGTTCATAGATTTTACATGTGATGAAGTGGTGAGTATCATTTCTCTTTTTTACAACTCTGCAAGGCTGTCGTCATTTTATCCTCATCTACTCCGGCTCTATTGCTCAGTGAGATTTGCAAACTCTACTGGGACTGGGACTTCATGCGCAGGTCACATGGGTTCTTGCTGAGCGAGCAGGTGCTCATAAATTGGTCACACCTGTGTCCTCCAACACCGAGCAAGAGACTCTGGCTTTTAATGATCGTGTGTTAGTTGTTAGGTTCTTTGTGTGGCCGCCTAAAAGCAAAACTTGCATTTGGTTAACAAATGTGCAGCAAACGCGACACTACAGAGATGGTGTTCTGTGGGAAATGCTAAACGACCTAATCTACCAGCGTTACACACCTTTGTTGAAATACAGTGGGGCAAAAAAGTATTTAGTCAGCCACCGATTGTGCAAGTTCTCCCACTTAAAATGATGACAGAGGTCTGTAATTTTCATCATAGGTACTCTTCAACTGTGAGAGACAGAATTTGAAAAAAAAAATCCAGGATTTTAAAGAATTTATTTGTAAATTATAGTGGAAAATAAGTATGGAAGGAGGTTTTGGCTCAAAATCTCGCAATACATGGCCCCATTCATTCTTTCCTTAACACGGATCAATCGTCCTGTCCCCTTAGCAGAAAAACAGCCCCAAAGCATGATGTTTCCACCCCCATGCTTCACAGTAGGTATGGTGTTCTTGGGATGCAAGTCAGTATTCTTCTTCCTCCAAACACGACGAGTTGAGTTTATACCAAAAAGGTCTATTTTGGTTTCATCTGACCACATGACATTCTCCCAATTCTCTGCTGTATCATCCATGTATCCATTTTGGTATAAACTCAACTCGTCGTGTTTGGAGGAAGAAGAATACTGAGTTGCATCCCGAGAACACCATACCTATTGTGTAGCATGGGGGTGGAAACATCATGCTTTGGGGCTGTTTTTCTGCTAAGGGGACAGAACGATTGATCCCTGCTAAGGAAAGAATGAATGGGGCCGCCATGTATCGTGAGATTTTGAGCCAAAACCTCCTTCCATCAGTGAGAGATTTGAATGGTTGACCAAATATTTATTTTCCACCATAATTTACAAATAAATTCTTTAAAATTCCTACAATGTGAATTCATGGATTTTTTTTCTTTCACATTCTGTCTCTCACAGTTGAAGTGTACCTATGATGAAAATTACAGACCTCTGTCATCATTTTAAGTGGGAGAACTTGCACAATCGCTGGCTGACTAAATACTTTTTTGCCTCACTGTATATCACCCTACTTTGGTGCTGTGGTTTTCCTTTCCTGCAATACAGTACACTCTGTACTGTTTACATCAGACCTGGGCAAATTAAGGCCCGGGGGCCACATGCGGCCCGTTACGCTTTTCAATCTGGCCCTCTGGACATTCCAAAATGATTTTTTTCGATCTTTAAGATGGAAACAGGAGCTGCCATTATGATTTCAAATGACCGTAAGTCTTCACCTATACTAGGGGTCGGCAACACAAAATGGTGAAAGAGCCATATTGGACCAAAAATACAAAAAAAACTAAATCTGTCTGGAGCTGCAAAAATGAAAAGCCATACATGAGTGTTATAATGAAGGCTACACATGACATAAGTATCTATATTAGTAATATTCGCCTACTATCAAAATGACTTTAAAAGTTTTATAAAAATGTCATGATGAAGACAACACATGATGTAAGTGTCTATATCAGTTTTATTAACCTACTATCAAAATGACTTTAAAAGTCTTGTATAAGTGTTATAAGGAAGGCAACATATGATGTGAGTGTCTATATAAGTTATATTAGCCTACTATCAAAATGACTTTAAAAGTTTTATATAAATGTTATGATGAAGACAACACATGATGTAAGTGTCCATATTAGCCTACTATCAGAATGACATTGAAAGTCTTACAAAAGTCTTATAATGAAGACAACACATGACGTAAGTGTCTATATTAGTTTTATTCGCCTACTATCAAAATGACTTTAAAAGTCTTATACAACAGTTATAATGAAGACAACATATGATTTAACTGTCTATATTAGTTATATTCGCCTACTACCAAAGTGACTTTAAAAGTCCTATATAAGTGTTATAATGAAGACAACACATGACCTAAGTGTCTATATTAGTAATATTAGCCTACTATCAAAATGTCTTTAAAAAGTCTTATATGAGTCTTATAATGAAGGCAACACATGACATAAGTATATATATTAGTTATATTTGCCTACTATCAAAATTACTTTAAAAGTTTTATATAAGTGTTATTGAAGGCAACATATGATGTAAGTGTCTATATAAGTTATATTAGCCTACTATCAAAATGACTTTAAATGTCCTATACAAGTGTTATAATGAAGACAACACATGACCTAAGTGTCTATATTAGTAATATTAGCCTACTATCAAAATGACTTTAAAACATTTTATATAAGTGTTTTGATGAAAACAACACATGATGTAAGTGTTTATATTAGCCTCCTGTCAAAATGACTTTGAAAGTCGTAATAAAATCTTATGATGAAGGCAACATATGATGTAAGTGTCTATATTAGTTATATTAGCCTACTATCAAAATTACTTTAAAAGTCTTGTACAAGTGTTATAATGAAGGCAACACATGATGTAAGTGTCTATAATGTGAATTTCTGGATGTTTTTTTCTCATTCTGTCTCTCACAGTTGAAGTGTACCTATGATGAAAATTACAGACATCTGTCAACATTTTAAGTGGGAGAACTTGCACAATCGGTGGCTGACTAAATACTTTTTCGCCTCACTGTATATACAGTATAGGCGTAATATGATCAAACTTTATTGTTTGTACCAACTGTAATATTTTATTGCTAGACATAGGGAGACCGGAAAATAAAAGGTTACAGTAATCGAGACGAGACGTAACGAATGCATGAATAATGATCTCACTGTCGCTAGAAAATATGTTTCCATCACTGCTATTTAAATGCTTTTGTTGCTTGCTCTTTTGTAGGATCTAACCTCTGCATTAACAAGAAAGATCACTCTTAAGACACCTCTTATTTCTTCCCCCATGGATACTGTCACAGAATCATCCATGGCCATCGCTATGGCAGTGAGTGCATCATCGGGTACCCACTTTGCAAGTTGGAATCCTTTTTATTTTAAATATTATCGTTTTGTTTTTTTTTTCTCCTGCCTACGATTCAGTTGATGGGTGGGATTGGAATAATTCATCATAACTGTACTGCTGAGTTCCAGGCCAATGAGGTTCGCAAAGTCAAGGTAAGATAAGAAGTCATCGATGATAGTGAGGTATCACGAATGAAACTAAAAAAGATGTTCACCTACACAATGTTTAAAAAAAAAAAAAAAAAAAAATTACCTAGGTGGTCTACACCAGTGTTTTTCAACCACCGTGCCGTGGAACACTAGTGTGCCGTGGGATACAGTCTGGTGTGCCATCTAATTTCACCTATTTGGGTTAAAAATATATTTTTCACACCAGTGATGTGTTGCTGTTGAGTTATTTTGGATGCTTCGTCAACGTCTTTCATAATGATTGTACAAACCCCGTTTCCATATGAGTTGGGAAATTGTGTTAGATGTAAATATGAACCGAATACAATGATTTGCAAATCCTTTTCAACCCATATTCAGTTGAATGCACTACAAAGACAAGATATTTGATGTTGAAACTCATAAACTTTTTTTTTTTTTTCAAATAATAATTAACTTAGAATTTCATGGCTGCAATACGTGCCAAAGTAGTTGGGAAAGGGCATGTTCACCACACTGTTACATCTCCTTTTTCTTTTAACAACACTCAATAAACGTTTGGGAACTGAGGGAACTAATCGTTGAAGCTTTGAATGTGGAATTATTTCCCTTTTGGCTTGGCATTGTCTTGCTGAAATAAGCAGGAGCGTCCATGAAAAAGACGGTGCTTAGATGGCGGCGTATGTTGTTCCAAAACCTGTATGTACCTTTCAGCATTAATGGTGCCTTCACAGATGTGTAAGTTACCCATGCCTTGGGCACTAATGCACTCCCATACAATCACAGATGCTGGCCTTTGAACTTTGCATCAATAACAGTCTGGATGGTTCGCTTCCCCTTTGGTCCGGATGACAATTTGAAATGTAGACTCGTCAGACCACAGAACACTTTTCCACTCTGCATTAGTCCATCTGAACCTTTTGATGATATTATGGACCATAGATTTTGAAATCCCCACATTTCTTGCCATTGCACTTTGAGAAACGTTGTTCTTAAACTGTTTGACTATTTGCTCACGCAGTTGTGGACAAAGGGGTGTTCCTCGCCCCATCCTTTCTTGTGAAAGATTGAGCATTTTTTGGGAAGCTGTTTTTATACCCAATCATGGCGCCCACCTGTTCCCAATTAGCCTGCACATCTGTGGGATGTTCCAAATAAGTATTTGATGAGCATTCCTCATACTTTATCAGTATTTATTGCCACCTTTCCCAACTTCTTTGTCATGTGTTGCTTGCATCAAATTCTAAAGTTAATGATTATTTGCAAAAAAAAAAATGTTTATCAGTTTGAACATCAAATATGTTGTCTTTGTAGCATATTCAACTGAATATGGGTTGAAAATTATTTGCAAATTCTTGTATTCCGTTTGTATTTACATCTAACACAATTTCCCAACTCATATGGAAACGGGGTTCGTAACAGGACTGAGTCTATCTATCTATCTATCTATCTATCTATCTATCTATCTATCTATCTATCTATCTATCTATCTATCTATCTATCTATCTATCTATCTATCTATCTATCTATCTATCTATCTATCTATTTATCTATCTATCTATCTATCTATCTATCTATCTATCTATCTAACTTAGGCAGCACAGTGTACAGGGGTTAGTGCGTGTACATCACAATACGAAGGTCCTGGGTTCGATCCCCGGACTCGGGGTCTTTCTGTATGGAGTTTGCATGTTCTCCCCGTGACTGCGTGGGTTCCCTCCGGGTACTCCGGCTTCCTCCCACCTCCAAAGACATGCACCTGGGGATAGGTTTATTGGCAACACTAAATTGGCCCTAGTGTGTGAATGTTAGTAAAAGTTAAAGTACCAATGATTGTCACACACACTCTAGGTGTGGTGAAATTATTCTCTGCATTTGACCCATCACCCTTGATCACCCCCTGGCAGGCGAGGGGAGCAGTGGGCAGCAGCGTTGGCCGCGGCTGAGAATCATTTTTGGTGATTTAACCCCCAATTTCAACCCTTGATGCTGAGTGTCAAGCAGGGAGGTAACGGATCCCATTTTTACAGTCTTTGGTATGACTCGGCCCAGGGCAGACACTCTAACCACTAGGCGAGTGTGAATGTTGTCTCTCTATCTGTGTTGGCCCTTGTCCAGGGTGTTGGCCCTTGTCCAGGGTGTACGCCGCCTTTCGCCCAAACGCAGCTGAGATAGGCTCCAGCGCCCCCCATGGGTAGCGGTAGAACATTAATGGATAGAAGTTTAATTATAGGAAGCAGGGACAGGCAGGAGTACATACAGTGGGGCAAAAAAGTATTTAGTCAGCCAGCGATTGTGCAAATTCTCCCACTTAAAATGATGACAGAGGTCTGTAATTTTCATCATAGGTACACTTCAACTGTGAGAGACAGAATGTGAAAGAAAAAAATCCAGGAATTCACATTGTAGGAATTTTAAAGAATTTATTTGTAAATTATGGTGGAAAGTAATTATTTCATCAACCATTCAAAGCTCTCACAGATGGAAGGAGGTTTTGGCTCAAAATCTCACGATACATGGCCCCATTCATTCTTTCCTTAACACGGATCAATCGTCCTGTCCCCTTTGCAGAAAAACAGCCCCAAAGCATGATGTTTCCACCCCCATGCCTCACAGTAGGTATGGTGTTCTTGGGATGCAACTCAGTATTCTTCTTCCTCCAAACACGACGAGTTGAGTTTACACCAAAATGGATACATGAATGATACAGCAGAGGATTGGGAGAATGTCATGTGGTCAGATGAAACCAAAATAGAACTTTTTGGTATAAACTCAACTCGTCGTGTTTGGAGGAAGAAGAATATTGAGTTGCATCCCAAGAACACCATACCTACTGTGAAGCATGGAGGTGGAAACATCATGCTCTGGGCCTGTTTTTCTGCTAAGGGGACAGGACGATTGATCCGTCTTAAGGAAAGAATGAATGGGGCCATGTATCGTGAGATTTTGAGCCAAAACTTCCTTCCATCAGTGAGAGCTTTGAGTGGTTGACCAAATACTTATTTTCCACCATAATTTACAAATAAATTCTTTAAAATTCCTCCAATGTGAATTTTTAATTTTTTTTTTCACATTCTCTCTCTCACAGTTGAAGTGTACCTATGATGAAAATTACAGACCTCTGTCATCATTTTAAGTGGGAGAACTTGCACAATCGGTGGCTGACTAAATACTTTTTTGCTCCACTGTACATTTCATTTCCTTGGGACTCAAATACCACTGGATTTTCCTATGAATAGTTTTGATGTAGTTTTTACATCGGATGCCATTCCCGACACAACCAAGGCCAGGAATTGAACCCATCAAAGGCAGAACTGTCTACCAATGCACCACAATGCATAATTTATATTAGCCGACGGTATAGTAACAAGTAGCTACCTGTTTCTTAACATTTCAAACAATTTTCAAGACTTTCTGAAAAGCAAACCTCAAACATTTTTTTTTTGTTTATTTCAGAAATTTGAGCAGGGTTTCATCACAGACCCGGTGGTAATGAGCCCCCGGCACACGGTAGGAGACGTGTTTGAGGCTAAGATACGCCACGGTTTCTCAGGAATCCCCGTTACGGAGACCGGCAAGATGGGCAGCAAGCTTGTCGGCATTGTTACCTCCAGAGACATTGACTTTCTGTCTGAGAAGGACCATGACAGACCCCTGGAGGAGGTGTGTATGTGCAGTCAATCAAAGAAATACTCACGTTTAAGACTCCATTTGACCCTTCTCCATAGGCAATGACAAAAAGAGAGGATTTAGTGGTTGCGCCTGCGGGTGTCACACTAAAAGAGGCAAATGACATTCTACAACGTAGCAAAAAAGGTACATATGAGGTGTGGTCGAGGAACAATGATCCACACTTGAATCCAAAAATCTTCTCCTTTTATAGGTAAACTTCCAATTGTCAATGACAGTGACGAGCTGGTCGCCATCATTGCCAGGACCGACTTGAAGAAGAACAGAGACTACCCTCTGGCTTCCAAGGATTCCCGCAAACAGCTTCTTTGCGGAGCTGCAATCGACACCAGGGACGACGACAAATACAGACTGGACCTCCTCATGCAGGCTGGAGTCGATGTCGTGGTCCTGGTGGGTTTTGACAGCATTGTTGTTAAGCTCAACTTTATGGACAAACACTAATTGCCCGAACAGGAAATGAAAATAAATCAGATATTTTTGTAAACAATGCTTTTTTTAAATACTTAATATTATAGGACAGGGATTGTCAATCTGGACCAGGAATATAATTCCTAAAAACACTTGGGTGCTCTGGTTGAATAGAGAAACTTGGACCACTGATATCACGTTTGCATTGACATTTCACTTTGCCAAAAAAAAATTGAACACTTGAGTCCATCCATCGATCCATCTTCAACCGCTTATCCAGAATTGGGTCGCGGGGACAAGAGCTCCAGCAGACTCCCCCAGACTTCCCTTTCCAGAGCAACATTAGCAACTTCCTCCTTGGGAACCCTGAAGCGTTCCCAGGCCAGAGAGGAAATGTAAACCCTCCATCTGGTCCTTGGCCTGCCGCGGGGTCTCCTAACAGTGGGTCGTGCAACGAGGACCTCCCTAGGGAGACGCTCGTGAGGCATCTGAATGAGATGCCCGTACCACCTAAGCTGGCTCCTTTCCAAGCGAAGGGGCAGCGGCTCTACTTCGAGTCTCTCTCGGGTGACTGAACTTCTCACCCTATCTCTAAGGGAGATTCCAGCCACCCTTCTGAGGAAACTAATTTCGACGGTTTTTATCCGGGATCTTATTCTTTCGGTCATGACCCACACTTCATGTCCATAGGTGAGAATAGGAATGTCGATACTGCAGCTCAATAGACCGAGAGCTTTGCCTTCTGGCTCAGCTCTTGTTTTGTCACAACAGTGCAGCAGAGAGACTGCAATATTGCTCCAGCAGCTCCGAATCTCCGGATGATTTCCTTCTCAATCTTTCCCTCACTCGTGAACAAGACCCCAAGATACTTAAACTCCTCCACCTGGGACAGAGTTTCGTTCTCTACCTGGACTGTACAAACCATCGATTTCCTGCTGAGAACCATGGCCTCAGATTTGGAGATGCTGATCCTCATTCCAGCCGCTGAACATTCGGCTGCGAACCGATCCAGTGAGAGCTGAAAGTCACGAACCAAAAGTGCCATCAGGAAAACATCATCTGCAAACAGCAGTATACGTCTCGCTCCCCCCGAGACGTATACCCTCTCCACCATGGTCACGATTCTGCCTACAAATCCTGTACATGAAAATCACAAACACTTGAGTCCAAACTTGTGAGTCACTTAACTGGGGCGTTCTTCCAGCGAAGGAGCAGAGGCTCTACTCCGAGTCTCTCTTGGGTGACTGAACTTCTCACCCTATCTCTAAGGGAGATGATTCCAGCCACCATTCTGAAAAAACTCAGTTCGACGGCTTGTATCCACGATCTTATTCTTTCGGCATGACCCACACTTCATGACCATAGGTGAGAGTAGGAATGTAGATACTGTAGCACGGTAGACCAAGACCTTTGCCTTCTGGCTCAGCTCTTGTTTCGTCACAACAGTGCGGCAGAGAGACTGCAATATTACTACCCCAGCTGCTCCAATTCTCTGGCTGATTTCCGACTCAATCTTTCCCTTGCTCGTGAACAAGACCCCAAGATACTTAAACTCCTCCACCTGGGACAGAGTCTCGTTCTCTACATGGACTGTACAAACCATCGGTTTCCTGCTAAAAACCATGGCCTCAGATTTGGGGATGCTGACCCTCATTCCAGCCGTTGAACACTCGGCAGCAAACTGATCCGGTGAGAGCTGAATGTCACGAACCAAAGGTGCCATCGGGACCACATCCTCTGCTAAAAGCAGTGACGCAACCTTTTGCCCCTGAGACGTACACCCTCTCCACCATGGTCACGACTGCCTAGAAATCCTGTCCATGAAAATCACAAACAATTAACTCCAAACTTGTGATTCATTTAATTGGGGCGTTCTTCAAGGCACCCCTTTAAGTCCTGTACTTTTTGGCAGTTAAACATTTGTTTTCATAATGTGATTCATCAAAGCTATGACTACGGTGTTTCTGTAGCTTGTCTGTTTCAATTTTTTAGTTATACGAGTGGTGTTCCTCAAGGTTCCGTTTTAGGTCCTCCTTTTTTCATCATTTAAACTTGTCAACCAGTGACCCGCAAGTTCAGTTAAAAAAAAAAAAGTGTACATTTTTGCAGTAGTTTCTTAAAAAAACTAGTGTGCTGTCAAGGAAGAAGTCCAGCCCCCCCAGTCCTTAGGTTTCTGGAAATGTGTCCCTTAAACCAATTTCGATATATATATATCTACACACGCCCTTTGTAGGGTATAGGCTTTTTGTGTGGGTATTTTCAAGCGTATGTGACCAAAATAGAATCAATATGTATCAATTGTTTTTGCACTTAACTAACAATTTACTGGGCTGAATTCACACTTAACCAAACCGGGCGGTATAGCTCGGTTGGTAGAGCGGCCGTGCCAGCAACTTGAGGGTTGCAGGTTCAATCCCCGCTTCCGCCATCCTAGTCCCTGCCGTTGTGTCCTTGGGCAAGACACTTTACCCACCTGCTCCCAGTGCCACCCACACTGGTTTAAATGTAAAAATTAGATATTGGGTTTCACTATGTAAAGCGCTTTGAGTCACTAGAGAAAAAGCGCTATATAAATATAATTCACTTCACTTCACTTCACTTAAACTGTTATGGTTGTGGTGAAGAAGGAGCTGAGCTGGAAGGCAAAGCTCTCAATTTACCGGTCGATCTACTTTCCCATCCTCACCTATGGTCACGAGCTTTGAGTTATGACCGAAACGACAAGATCACGGGTACAAGCGGCCGAAATGAGCATCCTCTGCCGGGTGGCGGGGCTCTCTCTTAGAGATTGTCTGAGAAGCTCTGTCATCCGGCAGTTGCTCAAAGTAAAGCTGCTGCTCCTCCACATGGAGTGGAGCTAGATGAGGTGGTTCGGGCATCTGGTCAGGATGCCACCCCAACGCCTCACGAGGGAGGTGTTTCGGTCACGTCCGACCGGTAGGAGGCCACGGGGAAGACCAAGGACCCGTTGGGAAGACTATGTCTCCCGGCTGGCTTAGGAATGCTTTGGGATCCCCTGGGAGGAGCTGGGCGAAGTGGCTGGGTTAGAGGGAAGTGTGGGCTTCCCTGCTTAGGCTGCTGCCCCCGTGACCCGACCTCGGATAAGCGGAAGAAGATGGAAGGATTGTTGTAACCTTTGACTTATTCCCAGAGCAATTTAAAGCTGTTCAGCGCTGACAGTGACTTCTTATTCATCTTCTCATTTTCACTAGGACTCCACCCAGGGAAACTCTGTGTATCAAATCAACATGATCAACTACATTAAACAGAAATATCCTGAACTGCAGGTGGTTGGAGGGAATGGTGAGATTGGTCTTGTTTACTGTGGAATCTCGTTTACTGAACATAGTGTTTTGATCTGTGTTGGCCCTGTGATGAGGTGGCAACTTGTCCTGGGTGTACCCCGCCTTCCGCCCGAATGCAGCTGAGATAGGCTCCAGCACCCCCCCGTGACCCCGAACGGGACAAGTGGTAGAAAAATGGATGGATTTAAAAATGTTTGTCCTTGTCTGTTGTCCCTCTAGTTGTGACAGCTGCTCAGGCTCAAAACCTCATTGATGCAGGTGTTGATGCCCTCAGGGTCGGCATGGGCTGCGGTTCCATCTGCATCACCCAGGAAGGTAAAGTGCTTTGTAAAGGTGTCTGTTTGCCTATAATAGTTTTTAATGTGTACACCATAACTATGGTGCAAAAAGTGGGTATGCACCATGTGCGGTGCATAGGGTTGTCTTTAGGGCTGGGCGATATATCGCGGGTTTGTCTCTGTGCGATATAGAAAATGACTATATCGTGATATCCGAGTATACGTTCTCACGCTGTTGCTTTTAGCTGCGGGCATTACACTGCATGCGTTTCCCACTCTTTCTTGTCTCTCCTCACAGAGCCTTAAAGGCCTCCTGAAATGAGATGTTCTTATTTAAACGGGGATAGCAGGTCCATTCTATGTGTCATACTTGATCATTTCGCGATATTGCCATATTTTTGCTGGAACGATTTAGTAGAGAACATCGACGATAAAGTTTGCAACTTCTGGTCGCTAATAAAAAAGCCTTGCCTGTACCGGAAGTAGCAGACGATGTGCGCGTGACGTCATCGCTCCCGTCCAAAGGCAAAACCCAGTAACTCAATTTTGGTCAAAACTGAGCTGATAATAATTTTGGAGTTCCTGGGTGATATGCTTTACATTAGTGTATGCGATATTGTAATTTGTTCCGTAAGTAAGCTGTTGCTACCACATAACCGCGTAGATTCAACAGAAAAACCTAGTATCTCAAGGGACCAATCGGAGCTTCTTTGTCAGTCGCCTTATTGTCTTTAATGAGACATTTGCACGAATGGGGGCCGACGGTCAACCCGATTATGTGATTTTATGGCACGAGGGGATATTTGGAAGATTGGCCCAGGACTTTGCAAGCACCTTCATTAAATGTATTGTTCTTGATTCTTCCCCTTGCATACTCTTTTGGGCAGATAACTGCGGAGGTCAAAATAAAAACTGGACGCTGTACACGGTTCTTGCCCAATGTGCAAACGCAGAATGGGGCCCACCCGAGATTGTGATAAAATATCTGGAGAAAGGGCACACGTTCATGAGAGCAGATTCAATCCATGGCTCAATCGGCAAGAAAATGAAAGCTCAAGAAAACATCTATATGTGACTTTGATGGCAGCACAAGTTGCTCCAAAACCTGTATGTACTTTTCAGCATTAATGGTGCCTTCACAGATGTGTAAGTTACCCATGCCTTGGGCACTAATGCACCCCCATACCATCACAGATGCTGGCTTTTGAACTTTGCATCGATAACAGTCTGGATGGTTCGCTCCCCCTTTGGTCTGGATGACACGATGTCGAATATTTCCAAAAACCATTTGAAATGTGGACTCGTCAGACCAGAGAACACTTTTCCACTTTGCATCAGCCCATCTTAGATGATCTCGGGCCCAGAGAAGCCGGCGACGTTTCTGGATGTTGTTGATAAATGGATTTCCTAATAAGTGTTTGATGAACATTCTTCAACTTTATCAGTATTTATTGCCATCTTTCCCAACTTCTTTGTCACGTGTTGCTGCCATCAAATTCTAAAGTTAATGATTATTTGCAAAAAAAAATGTTTATTAGTTTGCACATCAAATATGTTGTCTTTGGAGCATATTCAACTGAATATGGGTTGAAAATTATTTGTAAATCATCGTATTCCGTTTATAATTACATCTAATACTATTTTCCAACTCATATGGAAACAGGGTTTGTATTAACAACTGTTCTTTTCAGATTAAAATGTTAAGTGTTTGAATGGTTAAAAAATATATTTATATAATTATTTTTCACCGAAGTTGGACTTTTTTGTTTTTGCGCCCCAGTCATGGCATGTGGACGACCACAAGGCACATCAGTGTACAAGGTGGCTGAATACGCCCGCCGCTTTGGAGTGCCCGTGATTGCTGACGGGGGCATTCAGACTGTTGGGCACGTGGTCAAAGCGCTGGCTCTGGGAGCGTCGACAGGTACGAGAGAAAGAAACGACCTCATTATCTGCAACAAAGTGTCTGCCTTTGCAAATACCATATATTTGACAGTTTTTTTATTGTGGTTTTGTAGTTCTTCTTGCCATTTCTTCCGTTTTCTCTGCTTAGTGATGATGGGCTCGCTGCTCGCCGCCACCACGGAGGCTCCAGGAGAATATTTTTTCTCTGATGGGGTGCGTTTGAAAAAGTATCGAGGAATGGGCTCCTTGGATGCCAAGGAGGAAAACAACAGCCAGAAACGCTACTTCAGGTGGGGACCCGGAACCTATTTTGCATAATTTTTGTACAATACCCAAAAGTAGTAAAGTTCTCACATTGTGTAAATGGTAAATACAAACCCCGTTTCCGTATGAGTTGGGAAATTGTGTTAGATGTAAATATAAACGGAATACAATAATTTGGAAATCCTTTTCAATCCATATTCATTTGAATGCACTACAAATACAAGATATATGATGTTCAAACTCATAAACTTTGTTTTTTTTGCAAATAATAATTAACTTAGAATTTCATGGCTGCAACACGTGCCAAAGTAGTTGGGAAAGGGCATGTTCACCACTGTGTTACATCACCTTTTCTTTTAACAACACTCAATAAACGTTTGGGACCCGAGGAAACTAATTGTTGAAGCTTTGAAAGTGGAATTCTTTCCCATTCTTGCTTGATGTACAGCTTAACATGTTCAACAGTCCGGGGTCTCTGTTGTCGTATTTTAGGCTTCAAAATTTTCAGTGGGAGACAGGTTTGGACTGCAGGCAGGGTTTGCTGCTAGCGGGGTGTATAAAATAATCATTGTGTCATGGATACAAAGGATTATGGGTATTTGTTGTGTTGCATTTATGTTGTGTTACTGGGAGGATGTTCTCCCGAAATGTGTGTGTCAATCTTGTTTGGTGTGGCTTCACAACGTGGCGCATTTTACTAAGAGTGTTACATTTTTTTATATCACAACCATTAGTGTACTTTGTCACCCAGTATGCCTTGCAGTCATGTGCGTGTTGCTGCGGAAGCCACACACAACATGATGCTGGACTGACAAACAGATCGTACATGTTGTAGAAGGCGACAAAGCCAATGACTTCATAGCACGCCCTAATACTTATTATCTGGGTGACTGCCTGCAGTCATTCTACAGAATATTATCTTCTCCTATTGTCTTCTTCGCTTTGTGACACGGGTCTTAAATGTCTCTTTGTAAAGGATACCGATCCCAGAACCGTGTATATAGAATATTTCCAGATGGTTCAACCGCCACCCGCCCGAATCTAATTAAAATCTATTTTTTCGTCAGGTCACCCGCCCGACCCGCGGTTTATCCGCGGACTCCGCGGATGAGACCGCAAAACTCGATCTCTACGCCACGTTGTTGTAACACGTGGTGTGGCATTGTCTTGCTGAAATAAGCAGGGGCGTCCATGATAACGTTGCTTGGATGACAACATATGTTGCTCCAAAACCTGTATGGACCTTTCAGCATTAATGGTGCCTTCACAGATGTGTAAGTTACCCATGCATTGGGCACTAATACACCCCCATACCATCACAGATGCTGGCTTTTGAACTTTGCGCCTAGAACAATCCGAATGGTTATTTTCCTCTTTGTTCTGGAGGACACCACATCCTCTGTTTCCAAATATAATTTGAAATGTGGACTTGTCAGACCACAGAACACCTTTCCAGTTTGCATCAGTCCATCTTAGATGAGCTCAGGCCCAGCCAAGCCGGCGGCGTTTCAGGATATTGTTGATAAATGGGTTTGGCTTTGCATGGTAGAGTTTTAACTTTCACTTACAGATGTAGCGACAAACTGTAGATACTGACAGTGATTTTATGAAATGTTCCTGAGCCCTTATGGTGATATTCTTTACACACTGATGTCGGTTTTTGATGCAGTACTGCCTGAGGGATCAAAAATCCATAATATCATTGCTTTCGTGCAGTGATTTCTCCAGATTCTCTGAACTTTTTGATGATTTTACGGACCGTAGATGGTAAAATCCCTAAATTCCTTGCAATAGCTCGTTGAGAAATGTTGTTCTAAAACTGTTCGACAATTTGCTTACAAAGTGGTGACCATCGCCCCATCCTGGTTTGTGAATTACTTGGCATTTCATGGAAGCTGCTTTTATACCCAATCATGGCACCCACCTGTTCCCAATTAGCCTGCACACCTGTGGGGTGTTCCAAATAAGCATTTGATGAACATTCCTCAACTTTATCAGTATTTATTGCCACCTTTCCCAACTTCTTTGTCACGTGTTGCTGGCATCAAATTCTTAAAGTTAATGATTATTTGCAACAAAAAAAAACAAATATCAGTTTGAACGTCAAATATGTTGTCTTTGTAGCATATTCAACTGAATATGGTTTGAAAATGATTAGCAAATCATTGTATTCCGTTTATATTTACATCTAACATAATTTCCCAACTCAAATGGAAACAGGGTTTGTAAGAACAGAATACAAATCCTTTTCAACTTATATTCAACTGAATAGACAGCAAAGACAAGATACTTAACGTTGTAACTGAGAAACTGTGTAATTGTTAGCAAATATTAGCTCAGTTGGAATTTGATGCCTGCAAAATGTTCCAAAAAAGCTGGCACAAGTGGCAAAAAAGACTGAGAAAGTTGAGGAATGCTCATCAAACGCTTATTTTGAACATCCCACAGGTGAACAGGCTAATAGGGAACAGGTGGGTGCCATGATTGGGTATTAAATCAGCTTCCATGAAATGCTCAGCCATTCACAAATAAGGACGGGGAGAGGGTCACCACTTTGTGAACAAATGCGTGAGCAAATTGTCCAACAGTTTAAGAACAAAATTTCTCAACGAGCTATTGTCTGTAATATCATCAAAAGGTTCAGAGAATCTGGGGAACTCACTGCACGTAAGCGGCTAAGCCCGTAATCTTCGATCCCTCAGGCGGTACTGCATCAAAAAGCGATATCAGGGTGTAAAGGATATCACCACTTGGGCTCAGGAACACTTCAGAAAACCACTGTCAGTAACTAAAGTTTGTCGCTACATCTGGAAGTGCAAGTTAAAACTCTACTATGCAAAGAAAAAGCCATTTATCAATAACACCCAGAAACGCTGCCGGCTTTGTATCAGTCCATCTTACTGATGCAAAGTGTAAAAGTGTTCTGTGGTCTGACAATCCACATTTAAAATTGTTTTTGTAAACTGTGGACGTCGTGTCTACCAGACAAAAGAGGAAAAGAACCTTCAGGACTGTTCTCGGCGCAAAATTCAAAAGCCAGCATCTGTGATGGTATGGGGGTGAAGACGTCAGGTTCAAACATCGATGACATCTATTAAACAAGACAAGAAGCAAGGAAACAAACAGACACAGAATTCAATTTTGCTCAATTTGAGGACAAACGTGTCAACCTGTAACCTCTTACAGTGTCACCCACGCTCTAACGGAAAAAAGGTTTAAGTCTCCTTCTTTATTTGGATATTCCCTGTTTACATAACAACAGCTTTTTCTAAAAGTATGGGGGGGGGTATGTAAACAGCCATTGTTTTCGGTCACATTAACACAAAAGAAAAAGATGCCTCGGGCCTGGACTGGTCCTGGATCGAGCTTGGGCAGGTCTTGGATGACAATAGATAACCCCTCCTGTCTCTTCCCATCGTACACAATGGAATTTTACAAGCCTTTGAATTGTTACAACAAAGACAGCTTTCGTCTTGTTCACTATGAATTTAGAGAATGGAAAGTTTTTTTGATAATTTACATACAATTTTTCCGACAGTATTACTGCCCAAGGCATGGATGGGTAACTCACACATCTGTGAAGGCACAGTTAATGCTGAAAGGTACATACAGATTTTGGAGCAACATATGTTGTCATCCAAGCAACGTTATCATGCTTATTTCAGCAAGCCACATTCTGCACGTGTTGCAACAGCGTGGCTTCATAGTAAAAGAGTGAGGGTACTAGAGTCTGTAGTCCAGACCTGTCTCTCATTGAAAATGAGGGACAGGTCTCCTCAGTTCCCAAACGTTTACTGAGTGTTGTTAAAAGGAAAGGTTTTTTATAACACAGTGGTAAAAATCCCCCTGTGCCAACTTTTTGCAATGTGTTGCTGCCGTTAAATTCCAAGTTAATGATTATTTGCAAAAAAAAAAAAAAAAGTTTTTTATTTTTCACATTACATATCTTGTCTTTGCAGTCCATTCAATTGAATATAAGTTGAAAAGGATTTGTATTCTGTTTTTATTTACCATTAACACAAGGTGCCAACTTCACTGGTTTGGGGTTTTGTCCATTCATGGTCTCTCTGTATTATTGTTTTCTTGTGAACAGCGAGGGAGAAAAGGTGAAGGTGGCCCAGGGTGTATCAGGTTCTGTACAAGACAAGGGATCCATCCATAAGTTTGTCCCTTACCTCATTGCTGGCATTCAACATGGCTGTCAGGACATTGGAGCCAAGAGTTTGTCCATCCTACGGTAAGTGCATGTGTGAATGTGTGATCATGTCGTCTCTCTTACTCCCTGGAACCTTTTTAATTCCAATGCACAATATGCAATATATTGATCATCAAAAATTCAATTTTTTTAAGCGTTTAGCGGTAGAAACAGCAAATCAAGCAGAGAAACTGTAAAATATCAATAAATGAGGATTTATTTAATTCATCTTTAGTAAATATAAAATATATTCCGTATTTTTCCGAACATAGGGATTACAAACCCCGTTTCCATATGAGTAAATATAAACGGAATACAATGATTTACAAATAATTTTCAACCCATATTCAATTGAATGCACTACAAAAACAAGATATTTGATGTTCAAACTTATAAACTTTATTTTTTTTGTGCAAATAAGAATTTCATGGCTGCAACACGTGCCAAAGTATGTTCACCACTGTGTTACATCACCTTTTCTTTTAACAACACTCAATAAACGTTTGGGAACTGAGGAAACTAATTTTTGAAGCTTTGAAAGTGGAATTATTTCCCATTCTTGTTTTATGTAGAGCTTCAGTCATTTTACAGTCCGGGGTCTCCGCTGTCGTATTTTACGCTTCATAATGCGCCACACATTTTCGATGGGAGACAGGTTTGGACTGCAGGCGGGCCAGGAAAGTACCCGCACTCTTTTTTACGAAGCCACGCTGTTGTTACACGTGCTGAATGCGGCTTGGCATTGTCTTGCTGGAATAAGCAGGGGCGTCCATGAAAAAGACGCCGCTTGGATGGAAGCATATGTTGTTCCGAAACCTGTATGGACCTTTCAGCATTAATGGTGCCTTCACAGATGTGTAAGTCACCCATGCCTTGGGCACTAATGCACCCCCGTACCATCACAGATGCTGGCTTTTGAACTTTGCATCGATAACAGTCTGGATGGTTCGCTTCCCCTTTGGTCCGGATGACACGATGTCCAATATTTCCAAAAACAATTTGAAATGTGGACTCGTCAGACCACAGAACACTTTTCCTCTTTGCATCAGTCCATCTTAGATGATCTCGGGCCCATTGAAGCTGGCGGCGTTTCTGGATGTTGTTGATAAATGGCTTTCGCTTTGCATAGTAGAGCTTTAACTTGCACTTACAGATGTAGCGACAAACTGTATTTACTGACAGTGGTTTTCTGAACTGTTTCTGAGCCAATGTGGTGATATCCTTTAGATATTGATGTTAGTTTTTGATATAGTGCCTTTTGAGGGATTGAAGGTCACGGTCATTCAATGTTGGTTTCCGGCCATGCCGCTTACGTGGAGTGATTTCTCCAGATTCTCTGAACCTTTTGATGATATAATGGACCGTAGATGTTGAAATCCCTAAATTTCTTGCAATTGCACTTTGAGAAACGTTGTTCTTAAACTCTTTGACTATTTGCTCACGCAGTTGTGGACAAAGGGGTGTACCTCGCCCCATCCTGTCTAGTGAAAGATTGAGCATTTTTTGGGAAGCCGTTTTTATACCCGATCATGGCACTCACCTGTTCCTAATTAGCCTGCACACCTGTTGGATTTTCCAAAAAAGTGTTTAATGAGAATTCCTCAACTTTATCAGTATTTATTGCCACCTTTTCCAACTTCTTTGTCACATTTTGCTGGCATCAAATTCTAAAGTTATTGATTATTTGCAAATAAAAAAAGAAAGTTTATTAGTTAGAACATCAAATATGTTGTCTTTGTAGCATATTCAACTGAATATGGGTGGAAAATGATTTGCAAATCATTGTATTCTGTTTATATTTACATCTAACTCAATTTCCCAACTCATATGAAAACGGGGTTTATATATAAAACATTATAATAGTACTGTATTTATTTACTATTAGTTTTTTTGAGTTTAGGCTCTGCCTTAAAAGCAAATATGCATTCAAAAATGCAAAGACACTACCATCTAGTGGACATAGTGAGGTACTACAATGTAGAACTGCCACTTGCTCCTCAGTAACCTTCTTGTCACAGGTCAATGATGTATTGTGGAGAGCTGAAGTTTGAGAAGAGAACAATGTCCGCTCAGATGGAAGGCGGCGTCCATGGCCTTCACTCGTAAGTTTTAACGCACATTTGTCCTTTTGTCATCACATGTCTTGTCTTCTGTCTCTGGTCTAGTCGTGCATCGGCCCTATTTTTAACATAACGTGTTCTGTCCCTTTGCTTATTTGCATCGCATCAAACTTCTTTTTTTTTTCTCTCTTCCTGTTCTCGCTCATGCTATCACGTTAGATATTCTTTTGTACCATGTAAGTACGAACATACCGGCATTTTCTCCCAACCTCTCCCACTCTTGTCAGCTGTTAGTTCCCACAGTCTTCAGCATCCATGTCGCCGCCACACTAAAAAATGTCCATTTTTGGCGTCTGTCTTTTACGTTTGTAGTTATGAGAAGCGGCTTTACTGAGGCGGGAGGAAAAGGAAACACCCGATCGGGACCCGACGTGCCCACCCCGGCGCTGCTGAGCAGACAAGTGACACACAAGTGACCAAAAATGCTGAAATGTTCATGTTTTATATGATATCCATGATCAATACAGGAGATCCTCGCTATTCCTGGTGAGGGTTCTACTCAATAATTGAGACGCCCAAAATAATTTGATACATGGCTCACTTCATCCCCTCCAAACCCTCTTGCTAGCTTGATATTGACATTCCCCATCATTTTGGATTTACATTTTTTATTTTTAAAAATGCACTATTAGTTAAAAATCAGCTTCATAATCCAGCAAGTCTCTCTTCAATCGCCGACAAAGGAAAGCTAATAAGTACAGTCCAGGTTGAAGCCTAACACCCTTATTATGTATGGATAGGTAGAATATGACAGGATAGTAGGAACTTCTTATATTTATTGCACAATAGGTAAATGATGTGGTGGCAGGGCAGTTTCAAAAAGTCCACCAATATATATATATATATATATATATATATATATATATATATATATACATACAGTGTTTCCCACAGGTCAGGCATCTATTTGTGGTGGTGTGGTCGGGCGGCGTGGGGGGCAGGGGGGGGGATGACCAAGAAGAACATGGAGTTGGAATATAATTACAACACTTTATGTACATATTTATATACATATTTATATAATATTTACATATTTATATGATATGTAACTACAAGCTCCATTCACAGACAGAGTCCCATTCCTTTTATGAGCGGTCGAGGGAGTCAAAAGCCGAGAAAAAAAAAAAAGTGTTTTTTTATTTTTTATTTGTGGCGGCCGTAATTCTTTCGTGGCGGCCCGCCACAAATAAATGAATGTGTGGGAGACCCTGATATATATATATATATATATATATATATATATATATATATATATATATATATATATATATATATATATATACACATATGTATGTATATATATATATATACACAAACACATATAAATATATATACATATATACATACACACACATATATATATACATACATGTATACATACATATATATACATATGTATATATAATGTATTTATATATATGTGTGTGTAAATGGATGGATATATGTATATATACTGGATGTATATATATGTGTATATATGTATATATGCATGTATGTATTTTTGTATATGTATATAAGTATATTTATATGTATATATATATATGTATCTACATGTATATACATTTACGTATGTATGTATATGTATATATGTTTATGTACATATATAAATATATAGATATATGTATATATATATATATAAATATATAGATATATGTATATATATATATATGTATACACATATACATATATATATACATGTACATACATATATGTATGTATGTATGTATATTTATCTATATGTTTGCAGGGTCGAATGTTCAATCGTGGATACGTGGGGATCTACTGCACATCATACATGATTTTGACATGTTTACGAACTACTCTGTTAAAACCTCTCGAACAGACGGCTCATTTATTAGTTGTACACTTAAAATGGCACAGGTGACCCAATAGGTACACCTGCACAATTTTAATGAGATCCCATACAGCCGTATCAAATGTACAGTAATTTCTATTGTTAGAAAAGTATTACTTTGCCGAAGGAATGCACTACATGGAATATTTTGGAGGAGCTTTTTGATGTTTATATCTAATTGCCCCCAGTGCGCCTTTTTTATTTTTTACTTGGTTGGAAAGAAAGGCAATAACATTTTGTTTTCACTGCGTTTTATTTTATCACAAGAGCAAAGCATCACAACAATTTAATTTTATGGAATTGTTTTTTGTTTTTTTTTTGCAGGGGGTTGTGCAAGGGATGGGGAAAGTGTAGCCATGTTGGAGGAGAACATACAACACGTATGTTCCACTCCAGTACATTTGCATTCATTAGCCTCTTACTCCACTGCCTATAGTGCAAATTAATTGTCATGTCCTCCATGTAGTATGTTTGGACAGTAGTAGTGCGTGGTCTCACTCAGGATATTGGGATGAACACACTGAAGGAACCTGTACAAATATGTAATATAATCTAAATTATAACTGATGTCGTGAAGAAGTTATTGTGTACACATTTTATTGGAATTAAACAGAAGACACTGATTGACAATATCTTTCTTTCAATATCAACTAAAGTACGAGGGCACTTAAGATTTACCGTATTTTCCGGACCATAGGGCGCACTGGATTATAAGGCGTGTGAAATGTTCTATATTTTCAATGGAACTTTTAACATTGTTGTGTTTACTCGATTCATATTGCAGTTTACACGTACAGTGGGGCAAAAAAGTATTTAGTCAGCCACCGATTGTGCAAGTTCTCCCACTTAAAATGATGACAGAGGTCTGTAATTTTCATCATAGGTACACTTCAACGGTGAGAGACAGAATGTGAAAAAAAAAAGGAATTTTAAAGAATTTATTTGGGAATTATGGTGGAAAGTAAGTATTTGGTCAACCATTCGAAGCTCTCACTGATGGAAGGAGGTTTTGGCTCAAAATCTCACCATACATGGCCCCATTCATTCTTTCCTTAACACGGATCAATCGTCCTGTCCCCTTAGCAGAAAAACAACCCCAAAGCATGATGTTTCCACCCCCATGCTTCACAGTAGGTGTGGTGTTATTGGGATGCTACTCAGTATTCTTCTTCCTCCAAACACTGTCTCTCACAGTTGAAGTGTACCCATGATGAAAATTACAGACCTCAGTCGTCATTTTAAGTGGGAGAACTTGCACAATCGGTGGCTGACTAAATACTTTTTTGCCACACTGTATCTCTTATGTGCGACTGCCGTCATATTGCAGTCTATACTAGAGATGTCCGATAACATCGGCCTGCCGATAAATGCTTTAAAATGTAATATCGGAAATGATCAGTTTCAAAAAGTAAAATGAATTACTTTTTTAAAACGCCACTTTTCCGGTAAAACACGGACGAGCAGTTGCGTCTTCCAGGTCAGCAGTTCCTCCCACACACCACACGGGATTTGACCACTGCAGCATGAGAGGTTCGCCGGCGAAGCTTGATGACCTCATCAAACCGCCGCGAGCGGAGCATAACACCAACAAGAGTGTGTCGTTGCCGGTGCTGTAGTCGTGGCAAACAAGCCAGCTAGCTCTGTGACTGACTTTTGACTTGTGTCTATGGTTTGGGATTATTTTAAAGTGTGTCTCACGGATTAAAAAACTGGTAATTTGCCATGACTGCAAAAAGTTGGTTATACGATTTGGAACCAAGACGTCTTCCTTTGATACGAGCAATTTGATCTCCCACCTCTTCAAGAATCATAAGGATACACACAATGAATACAAACGGAAGATGGATGAAAAGCAAACACCGAAAGCAGTTTGCAGTGAACGAAGCTGCCCTGTCTCAACGCAGCATTTCAGAAGCCCTGACTGACTGCTTTCACGGTGGCAGAGGGGTTAGTGCGTCTGCCTCACAATACGAAGGTCCTGCAGTCCTGGGTTCAAATCCAGGCTCGGGATCTTTCTGTGTGGAGTTTGCATGTTCTCCCCGTGAATGCGTGGGTTCCCTCCGGGTACTCCGGCTTCCTCCCACTTCCAAAGACATGCACCTGGGGATAGGTTGATTGGCAACACTAAAATTGGCCCTAGTGTGTGAATGTGAGTGTGAATGTTGTCTGTCTATCTGTGTTGGCCCTGCGATGAGGTGGCGACTTGTCCAGGGTGTACCCCGCCTTCCGCCCGATTGTAGCTGAGATAGGCACCAGCGCCCCCGCGACCCCGAACGGGAATAAGCGGCAGAAAATGGGTGGGGATGGGATGGGTGACTGACTGCTAGCTCACCACTAGCTTGCAGAACATTTGTGTTTCTCACACAAATACGTTACAACAGGGCAGATTGAACCCAGTTTATAATTTCCTATTATACAGTAGGTCAGGCAGCCTTGCACTAAATGAGGACTATGTTATAGTTTACTTTAATACTCTAGTATACTCTGGACTGAAGCTGTGTTGAAGTTGCATCCAGTGGGGCATCACAACAAAATTAGGTATGATAATGTGTAATTTCCACGACTGTATATATCGGTGTCGGTTGATATCGGAGTCGGCAATTAAGCGTTGGACAATATCGGCAAAAAAGCCATTATCGGACATCTTTAGTCTATTCGTATCTCTTATGTGTGACTGCCATCTACTGGTCACACTTATCATTTCACCATGTACCGAATAAAATAGCTTCAAGGTCGGTAAGCACAACCAACATTTTTCCGTACATCAGGCGAGTTTTGAGAAAATGAAAGGATATCTAGTGCGGCTTGTAGTCGGAAAAATACGGTAATTGGCAATTGCTTTTAACGAAATGGGGGAAGAGGGGTTCAATATCAGCATGGAATAATCCTATACACACCTTGAACACACCATTATGGCTCTGGTGCTTCAACCAAAGATAGAAAAACATAGGATCAACTTTTCTCCACTGGTGCTTTTTAGCACTTTGACAAAATGGCGACCTTGAAAACAAGCAACTTTCACAGGCAACACCCGTTGAACTTCCCCACAATAATCAGTAGTATGATTACAGTCATACTTGCCAACCTTGAAACCTCCGAATTCGGGAGATAGGGGACTGCGGGGTTGCAGTGGGAGTGGTTTAGTGGTAACGTGGTGTGTATGTTGTAGCGTCCCGGAAGACTTAGTGCTGCAAGGGGTTCTGGGTATTTGTTCTGTTGTGTTTATGTTGTGTTACGGTGCAGATGTTCTCTCGAAATGCGTTTGTCATTCTTGTTTGGTGTGGGTTCACAGTGTGGCGCATATTTGGAACATTGTTAAAGTTTTTTGTACGGCCACCCTCAGTGTGACCAAGTATGACTTGCATTCACTTGTGTGTGTTTAAAAGCTGCATAAATTATGCGACTGGGCCGGCACGCTGTTAGAATGGGGGGAAAACGGATGTGACGACAGGTTGTAGTTAACACTAAACACAGTTCCTTAAAGGCACGCCCCCAACATCGTTGTCCACGGGGAAATCGGGAGATTTTCGGGAGGGGCACTGAAATTCGGGAGTCTCCCGGGAAAATCAGGAGGGTTGGCAAGTATGATTACAGTGACGCTATAAATCTCATATTTATTATATTAACATTAAATATGTACATTACAAATCAATTACTTATTGCTTAAAATCTCCACATATTTGCAAGTTAATTTTTTCTCTAAATCTGTTCTGTGTGCAATTTACAATAACGATGCGACAGTATAGCTACAAGTCAATGGTATCGCTGCAAACGCTAAAAGCATCAATTTCCCTGCACACATTGACAAACTCTGCTTGGGCAGCCATATCCCATTCTAGCTGTTTGCTCTCACTCAGTCTTTTAGTTCCTGCCAGGCGTCCGCATCCCAAGCTGTCTTTGGAAGCCACGCTCAAAGTTCGGTAACGTCTGTGGTAAGACAAGTGAGGGATGGCGCGTGGAAAGCTGTTCTGCGCCATGTGCTGCCCTCTGTTGGCCCAGGAATTGGATCGCGGCTTGACTGTCTCTTTGGGTTTACTGCACAGACCCAAAGTTGATCCAGAGACACTCCCTTTCCAGTCGAACTGCTCTTGTGATGTTGGTGGTTTGATGTTGAGGGACTTAAGTAAAACTTGAGGCTGGGTAGGTTGAGCCTTATCTTGAACCAAATATCCACAGGAAGAGGTTCTGTAAAGAGAACTTTCCAATAAGTCCGAGTCTTGTTTTGAAGTACCTTGCTTGGGAGATTCAAGTGAATGGCTGGAGGAACTAGAGAAGTGTCTTGGCAACCCGAAAATACTGTGTGTGAATAGGGAGTCACTGAACAAAGCCTGGTCAATGCTGCGAGATAAATCAATAGGAGATGGAGGCTGTAAGTCCCCGGTAGAGTCAGCTCCGAGACCAAGACTTATCTGGGAAGATAGCTGGAATTCCAGTGTATTTTTAGGCTTGTGAAGTGGACTTGTCTGTTTGTGTGGAAAAGCAGCTTGGTTTTGGTTAGGCTTTGAGACACAACCCAATCCATTTCTAGGAGGATCCACCATGGAGGTTAAAGGAAGAACTTCTGACTGTCCCCTTGTGGTGACATCATACACTACCATATTTTCTGGTTGGTCTTGTGACAAGGAAAGCACTGGAGAATGTGCACTACCTGGTGAAGCCAGGGTGGTACCTCGAGAGGGGGAGCCCCCGGACAGTCGGGACCAAGATCCTGGTCTGGGATGGTTCTTGAAGGACTTGGTGTGACAAAACAAAGGATGCGTGCCAATGAGAGACAAACCAAGGCACACTCCAGCCTCACATAGCCGACATCCCACCTGATAGCCCCACCAAGGCCAGGGTCGGAAACCACAGCTTTCCACCCCGCCCATACCCAGGGCGTGTAAAAATCCATAAAGTTGTAGACCTCCACATCCTAACAAACACAAGGCGGCTCCGACTCCAGCTCCAGCCGCCCTACCCCAATCATCCACTTTGGCAAAGGGGCAACTTGTGGGTTGAATCATCTCAGGAGATACTCCACACTCCCCATTGTCATTCAGTCTATAGATGTGTTTTGTGTCAACTTGTATTAGACAGTAAAAGATCACGTAAGAGCACGAGAGGAAGAGTGTGAGGCACACAAACACACCGAGAGGGAACAAAAGAATGATAGCGGGGAGGCTAGGATAGAGCTGAAGAAGGCTAACACAGCCCAGAGAAACCCCGAAGTGCATCAAGGTTAAAGACAGTAACAAGCAAGGTTTGGGGAGGGCAGAGAGTGAGGGGGAGATGGCGAGTGAAAGGGAAAGACGCTTGCGTGAACGCAAGGAAAGAATAAAGAAGGCTAAAGAGAACGCGGATGTCAAACAAGGGAATGGAAGTTGAGAGAGCAGAAGAGAGCTTAGAGGTGGAAGATAATCTTGGTGACCGTAGGCATCATAAATCAAACAGAAAGCCTGAATTCCTGCAAATCCTAGGAGGAACAAGTGCAGGAGGGTGAAGTAAGGGATTCCAGAAGGACACCGGCAAGGCAGTCCCAACAAGCAGACCACAGAGATCAGGCCGAATACCGTAAAGACCGATCCAAGACCATAGATGTGGGCTTCCCAAGCAAATCCCCATGTGGCCAAGGCAGAGTTCCAGTCTGAGTACAGAGGTACAAAAAGGCCAGCGCTGTGAGCCAGAGCGGGACCCATCGAGTCACTGGGCGTGAAACCGTCAAGGTAGATGGGGGTCCATGTCGGGGAGGCTGTTCCCCAGGGTTTGACTGATGTGTTGTTGCTGTTGTCTTCTGTCTGGAGAGGGTCATTAGCCTTTGGGACTTTCTTGTCGTCATCAGCATCTGTTGAGGCATCTGTCAAACAACAAGAAAATACCATTTCAGCTAACAAGAAGGGTCAGCATCTGTTGAGGCATCTGTCAAACAACAAGAAAATACCATTTCAGCTAACAAGAAGGGTCAAGGAACGCTAAACTAGGTGTTGTGTCTGTCCTCCAAGATTTACCACAACCAAAATGAAGAGCATACTGACAAAACATGACAAGACAAGCTAACGGCGATCCTGAATTATTATACGTCTTCTGGCAGTCCGGTACCAGGTACATCTGGTCTAACGGACAATGCCAGTAAACAAATCGTTAAATGAACAATAGTAAAATGTGACTACAGTGGAACTCGCAGTCCAGACATGTGCCTAGGCTAAACAATCCGGAACAAAAATGTTTGTCTGGTTCATGGATTATAAAAGTGTAATAATTAATACCATTCATTGTGAGCAGTTGTTGGCTCACTTACTTGACAGACTAACCAAAAGTGAAGTCTGATAGGTTTTTTGTGAATTGTTTCAGCTGTGTTTGCATCATCGTAGCTGGTCAACTAACCACTTAACCTACTCAGTGACCTAGTGGTAGAGCAGTGCTTCTTAACCTTGTTGGAGGCACCGAACCCCACCAGTGGCCGAGTGGTTAGAGCAGTGGTTCTTAACCTTGTTGGAGGTACCGAACCCCACCAGTGGCCGAGTGGTTAGAGCAGTGGTTCTTAACCTTGTTGGAGGTACCGAACCCCACCAGTGGCCGAGTGGTTAGAGCAGTGGTTCTTAACCTTGTTGGAGGTACCGAACCCCACCGGTGGCCGAATGGTTAGAGCAGTGGTTCTTAACCTTGTTGGAGGTACCGAACCCCACCAGTGGCCGAGTGGTTAGAGCAGTGGTTCTTAACCTTGTTGGAGGTTGTATTCATAATACGCCGATATAGAGAAGTTTTTATTTACACGATGAGTCTGGTATGCCTTGACCTCTGCGGCAGAGGCTCTGCCAAATCCCTGAGGCTGACTCACCAAACCCTTAGGGTTCGCTCAAACCCAGGTTAAGAACAACTGGGTTAGAGTATGCCGAGTCATACCAAAGACTCATGAAATGGGACCCATTACCTCCCTTCTTGGCACTCAGCGTCAATGGTTGGAAATGGGGGTTAAATCACCAAAAATGATTCTCGCGCGCGGCACCGCTTCTGCCCACTGCTCCCCTCACCTCCCAGGGGGTGAACAAGGGGATGGGTCAAATGCAGAGGACACATTTCACCACACCTAGAGTGTGTGTGACAATCAATGATGCTTTAACTTATCTTAACTTAACTAAGCACCGTCAAAACATACCTCTCAATCAGGATAAAAAATGAAGTTGTTTTTTGAACTGGAGAAATTCACGGTTTTCCCGAAATTCCATTTTTCAATTCAACATGTTACTACCTCAACATTTCTCGACCGATTTGAAAAACACTAACCATTTCAACTTATTCTGACCATTCAAATTATTTTACCATTTTTCCCAAAAGATCCCGCTTTTCCCGAAGTCCCCAATTTTTCCGAAATTCCCATTGAAATCAATGGGACACTCGTCATAGGTAAAAATTCCCACATTTTTCATTTGTTTCAAACTGTTCCAACTTCAAAGTATTCAGCATGTTCAGGAATTGTGTGCTCTACTTCAACTATTCCAAAAAAAATTCCCGGATTTCCCATAATTCTTTTTTTGTTTTGCATTTTCCCCAATTCACAATGAATTGGCCATTTTTCAAACTTCCACAATTTCCACATTCTTCAACCGATTCAAACCTTTCCACCTTGAACTCATCCTGGACATTCAAACAACCATTTGTCCACATTCAAGAAATTTCCAGCAATTCCCGTTTTTTTGGTAACGTATGTCCACCCTTCTTAAGTTTGACTACTCCTTTCACATTTTTAAACCCATTTCAACCGTTCCAAAACACTCTTCATACTCAGGGAAAAATCCAAGTTAGCTAAGGAACTTGAAAAATTCCCAGTTTTCCCGATATTCCAGGAATTTCTCAAGTAACAACTGTTACTAATTCAAAAATTTCTTGCCCGTTTTAAACAATCCCAACACCAACCAATTGAACTCATTCAGGACATTGATGATCTTAATCATTTTTTTTTTTAATCCAGCTTTTCCCAAAAATTACCAATTTTTCGGAAATTCCCATTGAAATCAATGGGACATTCGTCAAAGTTCCACAATTCCAACATTTTTCATCTGATTCAAACTGTTCCTACTTCAAAATATTCAGCCTGTTCAGGAATTGTGTTCTCTACTTCAACAATTCTTTAAAGATTCCCGGATTTCCCATAAATCTTTTTTTGTTTTGCATTTTCCCCATTCACAATGAATTGTCCATTTTTCAAACGTCCACAATTCCCACATTCTTCAAGCGATTAAAACCTTTCCACCTTCAACTCATCCTGGACATTCAAACTATCATTTGTCCACATTCAAGAAATTTCCAGGAATTCCCGTTTTTTGGTAACCTATTTCCACCCTTCTTAAGTTTGACTACTCCTTTCACATTTTTAAACCCATTTCAACCGTTCCACCGTCAAAACACTCATACTCAGGGAAAAACTTGAACAATTCCCAGTTTTCCCGATATTCCAGGAATTTCTAAATTAACAACTGATACTAATTCAACATTTCTTGACCGATTTAAACAATCCCAACACCAATCAATTCAACTCATTCAGGACATTGATGATCTTAACCATTTTCCAAAAAATCCCGCCTTTCCCGAAATTCTCAATTTTTCTGAAATTCCCGTTGAAATCAATGGGACATTCATCAAAGTTCTACAATTCCAACATTTTTCATTTGATTCAAACGGTTCCAACTTCAAAATATTCAGCCTGTTCAAGAACTGTGTGCTCTACCTTAACAATTCTAAAAAAAAACATTCCCAGATTTCCCATGATTCTTTTTTTGTTTTGCATTTTCCCCATTGACAATGAATTGGCCATTTTTCAAACGTCCACAATTCCCACATTCTTCAACCGATTCAAACCTTTCAACCTTCAACTCATCCTGGACATTCAAACTACCATTGGTCCACATTCAAGAAATTTCCAGGAATTCCCGTTTTTTTGTAACCTATTTCTACCGTTCTTAAGTTTGACTACTCCTTTCACATGTTTAAACCCATTTCAACCGTTCCACCGTCAAAACGCTCTTCATACTCAGGGAAAAAAACAATTTGGTTAAGGAACTTGAAAAATTCCCAGTTTTCCCAATATTCCAGGAATTTCTGTTCCTAATTCAACATTTCTTGACTGATTTAAACAATGCCAACACCAACCAATTCGACTCATTCAGGACCTTCATGCTCTTAATCATTTTCCAAAAAAACAAAACGTTTTTCCCAAAATTCCCAAATTTCCAGGAAATTCCCATTGAAATGAATGGGGCATTTTTCCAACTTGCACAATTCCCACATTTTGCAACCTATTCAAACCATTCCAACATTACCACATTCCACTCACCCTGGACATTCAGACTAACACTTGCCCAAGTTCCAAACCGAATTCCGGTTTCCCTGGAAACTCAAACTCTTCTACATTAAAACTTTTCCAACATTCAAACTGTTTCGGCTTTTAAACGATTTCAACATTTAGACCAGGGGTCACCAACCTTTTTGAAACCAAGAGCTACTTCTTGGGTAGTGATTAATGCGAAGGGCTACCAGTTTGATACACACTTAAATGAATTGCCAGAAATAGCCAATTTGCTCAATTTACCTTTCATAAATAAATAAATATATATATATATATATATATATATATATATATATATATATATATATATATATATATATATATAAAATGGGTATTTCTGTCAGTAATTCCTTTGTATATTTTTTTTCCTTTTATGGAAAGTTTTTTGTAGAGAATAAATGATTAAAAAAACACTTAATTGAACGGTTTAAAAGAGGAGAAAACACGTAAAAAATGAAAATTATATTTTGAAACAGTTTATCCTCAATTACAACTCTTTAAAATTCAACCGGAAAAAAATGAAGAGAAAAACTAGCTAATTCGAATCTTTTTGAAAAAATTAAAAAAAGAATTTATGGAACATAATTAGTCATTTTTACTGATTAAGATTAATTTTAGAATTTGCATGACATGCTTTAAATAGGTTAAAAACCTATTTGCTTTTTGTTAGAATATATAACAAATTGGACCAAACTATTGTTCTAACAAAGCAAAATTATTTATTCTAGATTTTCCAGAACAAAAATTTTAAAAGAAATTCAAAAGACTTTGAAATAAGATTTGAATTGGATTCTACAGATTTTCTAGATTTGCCAGAATTTTATTTTTAAATTTTAAATCATAATAAGTTTAAAGAAATATTTCACAAATATTTTTCGTCAAAAAAACAGAAGCTAAATTGAAGAATTAAATTAAAATGCATTTATTATTCTTTACAATAGTAAAAAAAAAAATACTTGAACATTGATTTAAATTGTCAGGAAAGAAGAAGAAGGAATTTAAAAGGTAAATAGCTATACATGTTTAAAAATCCTACAATCATTTTTAAGGTTGTATTTTTTTCTCTAAAAATGTCTCTGAAAGTTATGAGAAGCAAAGTAAAAAAATAAATGAATTCATTCAAACAAGTGAAGACCAAGTCTTTTAAATATTTTCTTGGATTTTCAAATTCTATTTGAGTTTTGTCTTTTAGAATTAAAAATGTCGAGCAAAGTCAGACCAACTTGCTAGTAAATGAATAAAATTAAAAAAAATTGAGGCAGCTCACTGGTAAGTGCTGCTATTTGAGCTATTTTTAGAACAGGCCAGCGGGCGACTCAACTGGTCCTTACGGGCTACCTGGCGCCCGCAGGCACCGCGTTGGTGACCCCTGATTTAGACCATTCCAATATTCATCCTACGTTCCATTAGCATTTCAGTTCAGCGTCAGCTTTTCAACATTGACATATTACGTGTGAATCAGACAAAACGAGGACCTTCCGGGTGTAGTGACGAGTAGTGCAGAGGAAGTGGAGTATGTGAAGGCAATCCATTATAAAAGACAACAGGCGTGTTGCAGGAACTGTAACTGGGTCATACAGAGTGGGGAGCAAGTCACAAGCCAAATGCCGATATCGACTCCACTGCTGCTCCCATTTTGCTTGGCTGTTGATAAGCACGGACCGAATGTGTTGTGTCGAGTCGCTGAGAACACGGTTAAGTGTGAGGGATCGTCATTGTGCAGCTCATTCATAATGAAACCATGCTCCGATTTAGTGGTTATAAATGGCACGCGTCCTAGTTCTTGTCTTTTTTCATTATAATTTCATTATTTTCATGCTCCGACAAAACCAATAAGGTGCTTTTCTTAGCAGCGCTCATTAAAAACATGGAAAATCCCCTTTACAATAAAAGGATTAACACAGTTCTGTTAGTGCACCAGTCCATGCTGACACAACTTGTACGGTTTACTGTAATTTCTTATGTATGGGACTACGAACATAATAATAATAATAATAATAATAATAATAATATATTTTATTTGTAAAAAAAACACTTTACGCTAGAACAGCCTAATAGCTACAACTAGTATGCATATATCTAAAAAAAACTCATTTAAAAAGAAGGGATTTTAAGCCTTTTTTAAAAGCATCCACAGTCTGTGGTGCCCTCAGGTGGTCAGGGAGAGCGATCCGCAGACTGCAAGCGGCAGAGCAGATAGCCCGGTCTCCCATTGTTCGTAGCTTTGTTCTCGGAGCGGAGGTGTCGTGTGGAGGATTCGGGGGTGAGCAGTTCTTTGAGGTAGAGGGGGGCATTTTCATGGAGGCACTGGTGGGTTAGCAGGGAGACTTACTTCTTCCAGATTTTTCAACGCATTTAAAGTGTTCCACCGTAAAAACATTCCTCTTAATCAGGAAAAAAAATGAAGTTGTTTTTTGAACTGGAAATATTCTCGGTTTTTCCAAAATTCCAGGAAATTCATTCCTCAATTCAACATGTTACTACTTCAACATTTCTCCACCGATTTGAAAAATGTAAAAACCAACCATTTCAACGTATTCAGATCCAATCAAGTTTTTACAATTTTCCCCAAGAATCTTGCTTTTCCGAAAATCCCAATTTTTCTGAAATTCCCATTGAAATCAATGGGACATTCTTCAAAGTTCCACATTTTCCACATTTTTCATCTGATTCAAACTGTTCCAACTTCAAAACATTCGGCCTGTTCAGGAATTGTGTGCTCTACTTCAACAATTAAAAAAAAAAATTCCCGGATATCCCATAGTTCTTTTTTTTCCCCATTCAAAATTACTTGCCTATTTTTCAAACTTTCACCATTTCCACATATTTCGATCTATTCAAACCATTCCACCTTCAACACATTCCACCATTCTGGAAATTCAAACTGTAGTTTTTCCAAGTTCAAAAAATTCCCAGGATTTTCCAAAATTCCTGGATTTCCAAAGCCCTATTTCCACGCATTTCAACTGTTCTACTGTCAAAACATTTCTCTTAATCAGGAAAAAAATGGAAGTTGTTTTTTGAACTGGAAAAATTCCCGGTTTTCTGAAATTCCAGGAATTCAATTTCTCAATTCAACATGTTACTACCCCAACATTTCTCGACCAATTTGAAAAAAGTCAACACCCACCATTTCGACCTATTCAGACCATTCAGTTTTTTTTGTTGTTTTTTTTACCCAATTCCCAATTTTTCTGAAATTCTCATTGAAATCAATGGGACGTTTGTCAAAGTTCCACAATTCCCACATTTTTCATCTGATTCAAACTGTTCCAACTTCAAAATATTCAGCCTGTTCGGGAATTGTGTTCTGTACTTCAACATTTATAAAAAAAAATTCCCGGATTTCCCATAATTCTTTTTATTATTATTATTTTTTTTCATTTTTCCCATTCAAAATGAATTGCTCGTTTTTCAAACTTTCACCATTTCCACATTTTTCGACCTATTAAAACCATTCCACCTTCAACACATTTCCCCATTCTGGAAATTCAAACTGTCATTTTTCCAAGTTCAAAAAATTCCCAGGATTTTACAGAATTCCTGGATTTCCAAAGCCCTATTTTCACACTTTTTTCTGGCGACTACTCCTTCCACATTTTTCCACGCATTTGAACTGTTCTACCATCAAAACATTCCTCTTAATCAGGAAAAAAAATGAAGTTGTTTTTTTAACTGGAAAAATTCCCGGTTTTCCGAAATTCCAGGAATTTCATTTCTCAATTCAACATGTTACTACCTCAATATTTTTTTACCAATTTAAAAAATTTCAACACAAACCACTTCAACTTATTTAGACCAATCAAATTTTTACCATTTTTCCCAAAAATCCCGCTTTTCCCGAAATTCCCTTTGAAATCAATGGGACATTTGTCAAAGTTCCACAATTCCCACATTTTTCATCTGATTCAAACTGTTGCAACCTCAAAGTATTCAGCCTGTTCAGGAATTGTGTTCTCTACTTTAACAATTCTAAAATAAATTCCCGGATTTCCCCAAATTCTTCTTTTTTTTTTTTTTTTTTTCATTTTTCCCATTCAAAATGAATTGCCAGTTTTTCAAACTTTCACCATTTCCACATTTTTCGACCTATTCAAACTATTACACCTTCAACACATTTCACCATTCTGGAAATTCAAACTATATTTTTTCCAAGTTAAAAAAAATTCCAGGATTTTCCAGATTTTCTAGTTTTCCAAAGCCCTATTTATACCTTTTTTTTCTGGCGACTACTCCTTCCACATTTTTCTACACATTTCAACTGTTCTACCATCAAAACATTTCTCTTAATCAGAAAAAAAAAAAAATGAGGTTGTTTTTTGAACTGGGAAAATTCCCGGTTTTCCGAAATTCCAGGAATTCCATTTTACAATTGAACATATTGCTACCTCAACATTTCTCGACCAATTTGAAAAAATTCAACACCAACCACTTAAACTCATTTAGATCAATCAAGTTTTTACCACTTTCCCCAAAAATCCTGCTTTTCCCGAAACTCCCATTTTTTTGTGAAATTCCCATTGAAATCAATGGGACATTTGTCAAAGTTCCACAATTCCCACATTTTTCATCTGATTCAAACTGTTCATACTTCAAAATATTCAGCCTTTTCAGGAATTGTGTTCTCTACTTCAACATTTATAAAAAAAATCCCGAATTTCCCATAATTCTTTTTTTATTTATTTGCATATTCCCCATTCAAAATGAATTGACCGTTTTTCAAACTTTCACCATTTCCACATTTTTCGACCTATTCCAAACGTTCTACCTTCAACACATTTCGACATTCTGGAAATTCAATCCATTATTCTTCCAAGTTCCAAAAAAATCCAGGATTTTCCAGAATTCCTGGTTTTCCAAAGCCCTATTTCCACCCTTTTTTCTGGTGACGACTTCTTCCACATTCATCAACACATTTCAACCGTTTTATCGTCAAAACATTCCTCTCTATCAGGACAAAAAAAGTCTGTTTTTTTTTACAGGAAAAATTCCCGGTTTTCCCGAAATTTCTGAAATTTAGTACCTCAACATTTCTTGACCAATTTGAAAAATTTCAACACCAACCATTTCAACTTACTCAGATCATTCAAGATTTTTTTTTACCATTTTTCCCAAGAATCCCGCTTTTCCCGAAATTCCCATTTTTTCTGAAATTCGCAATGAAATCAATGGGACATTCGTCAAAGTTCCACAATTCCAACATTTTTTATCTGATTCAAACTGTTCCGTCTTCACAATATTCAGCCTGTTCAGGAATTGGGTGCTCTAATTCAACAATTCTAAAACGATTTTTTTTTAAATCCCAGATTTCCCATAATTCTTTGCATTTTCACCATTCAAAATGAATTGACCATTTTTCAAACTTTCACCAGTTCCACATTTTTCGACCTATTCAAACCAATCTACTTTCAACACAGTCCACCATTCTGGAAATTTGAACTATTATTTTTCCAAGTTAAAAAAAATTCCAGGATTTTCAAGAATTTCTGGTTTTCCAAACCCTTATTTCCACCCTTTTTTCTGGCGACTACTCCTTCCACATTTTTCAGTGCATTTCAACCATTCCACAGTCCAAACATTCCTCTTAATCAGGACAAAAAAGGAAGTTGTTTTTGAACCGGAGAAATTCCCGGTTTCCCAAAAATTCCAGGAATTCCGAAATTCCATTTTTCAATTCAACATGTTACTAGCCCAACATTTCTCGAACAATTTGAAAAATGTCAACACCCACCATTTCAACCTATTCAGACCATTCAAGTTTTTTACCATTTCCAAAAAAATCCCGCTTTTCCTGAAATTCCCAATTTTTCGGAAATGCCCATTGAAATCAATAGGACATCCATCAAAGTTCCACAATTCAGCATTTCCGGAATTTTGTGTTCTACTTCAACAATAATAAAAAAAAAAATGCCCGATTTCCCTTTTTTTTTTTTTTTTTTTTTTTTCCATTTTCCCATTCAAAATGATTTGGCTATTTTTTAAACTTTCCCCATTTCCCCAGTTTTCAACAGTTTTCGACCTATTTAAACCATTCTACCTTCAAATTCCCAATTTTTCTGAAATTCCCATTGAAATCAATGGGACTTTCTTCAAAGTTCCACAATTCCCACATTTTCTATCTGATTCAAACTGTTCCAACATCAAAATATTCAGCCTGTTCAGGAATTGTGTGCTCTACTACAACAATTAAAAAAAAAAAATTCCCAGATTTGACATAATTCCTTTTTTTTTTTTTTTTTCATTTGCCCCATTTAAAATTAATTGGACATTTTTGAAACTTTCACCATTACCACATTTTTCAATCTATTCAAACCATTCTACCTTCAACACATTTCACCATTCGAGAAATTCAAACTCTAATTTTTCAAAGTTAAAAAAAAATCCAGGATTTTCCAGAAATACTGGTTTTCCAAAGCCCTATTTCCAGCCTTTTTTCTGGCGACGACTCTTTCCACATTTTTCTACACATTTCAACTGTTCTACCGTCAAAACATTCCTCTTAATCGGGACAAAAAAGGAAGCTGTTTTTTCAACCGGAACATTTACTGGTTTTCCCGAAATTACTGAAATTCCGTAATACCATTTTTCAATTCAACATGTTATTACCTCAACATTTCTCGTCCAATTTGAAAAATTTCAACACTAACTATTTCAACTGATTCACACCATTCAAGATTTTTTCACCATTATTCCCAAGAATCCCGCTTATCTCGAAATTCCCAATTTTTCAGAAATTCCCGTTGAAAACAATGGGACATTCTTCAAAGTTCCACAATTCACACATTTTTCAGCTGATTCTAACTGTTCCAACTTCACAATAATCAGCCTGTTCAGGAATTGTGTGCTCTAATCCAACAACTCTAAAAAAAAAAATTCCCGGATTTCCCATAATTATTATTATTCTTTTTTTGCATTTTCCCCATTCAAAAGGAATTGGCCATTTTTCAAACTTTCACCATTTACACATTTCTTAACCTATTCAAACCATTCCACCTTCAACACATTTCATCATTCTGGAAATTTTAACTATAGTTTTTCCAAGTTCAAAAAAAATTTCAGGATTTTCCAGAATTCCTGGTTTTCCAAAGCCCAATTTCCACCCTCTTTTTGGGGACTACTCCTTCGACATTTTTCTACGCATTTCAACCGTTCCACCGTCAAATCATTCCTCTTAATCAGGACAAAAAACGAAGTGGTTTTTTGAACTGGAAAAATTCCTGTTTTTTCCCGAAATTCCAGGAATTCCGTGACACCATTTCTCAATTCAACATGTTACTACCTCATTTCTCGACCGATTTGAAAAATGTCAACACCAACCATTTCAACTTATTCAGACCATTTAAGTTTGTTTTTTTACCATTTTCCCCCCAAAATTGGACGTAACTTGCCCATTCCTTTGAAATGGGAAACATGTTCTGGGAAATGTGGAAGTCCTGGAAGTATGGAAATGTAGTTAAGTGAAAAATGGTTATGAACATTTTAAGAGTCAAATGGTACAAATAGGACAAAAAATCTGAGAGAAGAAGGCAGACAAAAAATTGGAGCGGAATAATAATTGTAATACTTTTTGTGTGAATTACCGATTTAAGGTTACCGTTAAAATTATAAATCTTACCGGTTCAAATTTTGATGATCAAAAACATGATCAATTAACACACTTTGAAAAACTCACGGTGGTAGCTTTTATTTCCTGGAAAAGTAGCGACTGCGTTAATTGCTAGCTGGCTTAAATGCTAACATTAATACATTATTAACATATCTACTCAATACAGATGATAAACATATAAAATAACAATAATATGAATTTTGAAAAGCAGAACTGAAATGCTAACAGTCAGATAGCTAGCCCGTTAGCATCAGGTAACAAAAAAATGCTATGAGAAGAATGCGGACAAAAAATGTTGAGCGAAATAATAATTATAACTATTTTTATGTGAATTAGCGATGTAAATTTACCGTTAAAATTATAAATAATTTTCCAACAATTAGTACTACCGGTTTAAATTTTGATTAGCCAGCTTAAATGCTAACATAAATACATTAACATATCTCCCTAAGTAAGATGATAAACATATAAAAGAAAAATTACATGAATTCTGAAAAGCAGAACTGAAATGCTAACAGTCAGCTAGCTAGCCCAATAGCATAAGGTAACAAAATAATGCTACTATGGAAAATGTGGAATTCCTGGAAGTGTGGCAATGTAGTTAAATGAAAAATTGTACGTCAGATGGTACGAATCGGACTAAAAAATATGAGAGAAGAAGGCGGACCAAAAAAAAAATGGAGCTGAATAATAGTTGTCATAGCGATGTAAGGTTTTCGTAAAAATTTTGAATCTTACCGGTTAAAATTTTGATGATCAAAAACATCGATTAACGAGCTTTGAAAAACTCTCAGTGGTAACTTTTACTTCCTGGAGAAGCATCGACTGCGTTAATTGCTAGCTAGCTTAAATGCTAACACGAAAACCTTAACATATCTCCTCAATACAAAAAACAAAATAATGGCTTTTAGAAAAATCCAGAACAATAGTTAATGTTCCTTCTGCCAAAAACGTATAATATTGGTTGAAATATTTTAGTACTTTTTGAGCACATTCAACAGTATCGTGATAATAATGATAAGCAAATACATTTGGTCACAGTAACCCCGACTTTGTGAGTTCCTTTTTTTGCATGAATCACACAACTAAAGAAACACTGATGACTTATTAATAGGCTTAATCCAATCTAGATCAAACAAAAATGCCATATTAGTTCAGTAAAACACGTTTACCCCTTTCTGTCTCCACGTTAGATCCCCTGATCGGCACTAAATCCTCTACACCGTCCTTTGTTGTGACTGTTGGTCTCCTGGTGGTTCCGGTGCTCTTGTCAGATCTAGTGTTGGCTGTAAAATCCTCAGTTGGACCATTTGGCGAAGGTGGACCGGAATGAACCTGCCTGTCAGATGGTTGGTCCCAGCTCTTATCCTCAGTTGGACCATTTGGCGAAGGTGGACCGGAATGAACCTTCCTGTCAGGGGGTTGGTCCCAGCTCTTATCCTCAGTTGGACCACTTGGCGAAGGTGGACCGAAATGAGCCTGCCTGTCGGTTGTTTGGTCCCAGCTTTTATCCTCAGTTGGACCATTTGGCGAAGGTGGACCGGAATGAACCTGCCTGTCAGGGGGTTGGTCCCAGCTCTTATCCTCAGTTGGACCATTTGGCGAAGGCGGACCGGAATGAACCTTCCTGTCAGGTGGTTGGTCCCAGCTCTTATCCTCAGTGTGATCATTTGGCAAAGGTGGACTGAAATGAGCCTGCCTGTCAGGTGGTTGGTCCCAACTCTTATCCTCAGTTGGACCGGAATGAACCTTCCTGTCAGGGGGTTGGTCCCAGCTCTTATCCTCAGTTGGACCACTTGGCGAAGGTGGACCGGAATGAACCTGCCTGTCAGATGGTTGGTCCCAGCTCTTATCCTCAGTTGGACCATTTGGCGAAGGTGGACCGGAATGAACCTGCCCGTCAGGTGGTTGGTCCCAGCTCTTATCCTCAGTTGGACCATTTGGCGAAGGTGGACCGGAATGAACCTTCCTGTCAGGGGGTTGGTCCCAGCTCTTATCCTCAGTTGGACCACTTGGCGAAGGTGGACCGAAATGAGCCTGCCTGTCGGTTGTTTGGTCCCAGCTTTTATCCTCAGTTGGACCATTTGGCGAAGGTGGACCGGAATGAACCTGCCTGTCAGGGGGTTGGTCCCAGCTCTTATCCTCAGTTGGACCATTTGGCGAAGGCGGACCGGAATGAACCTTCCTGTCAGGTGGTTGGTCCCAGCTCTTATCCTCAGTGTGATCATTTGGCAAAGGTGGACTGAAATGAGCCTGCCTGTCAGGTGGTTGGTCCCAACTCTTATCCTCAGTTGGACCGGAATGAACCTGCCTGTCAGGTGGTTGGTCCCAGCTCTTATCCTCAGTTGGACCATTTGGCGAAGGTGGACCGGAATGAACCGCTCTGTCAGGCGGTTGGTCCCAGCTCCGTTGTCCTCCAGGCTTTGTGGGATCCAGCACGGATTCATTCGCAGTCAGACCAAGTCTTCCAGGAGAAGGAGCTATGGGTTGAGTGAGTTCTCCGCTACTTTCTGTCGGCCTGTAGTCCCCCCAGACTCCCTGCTGATCATCTCCCCAACCGGAAGAGCGTGGAAGCATGTTTTCCTCAGGAACCGAACCCCATTTGAGAGTTCCGTCAGCCGGTTTCTCTTGGGAATGTTCCCCGGTTAGGACTGGGACGTGCAAAGAGAGAAGCCACCAGAAAAAGAGCGAGAGCTGGTAAAGGGTCCGTGGGAAAAGCATGGTGTAGAAAAATCCTCAATCACATCTTGGACTGGATTTTAGGGTGATCTTTACATGCCTGGAAAAGAACGAAGGATTGAGACGAGGATTGCAGACACGGCTCGATATTTATGTCGCCTGTCACGTTTCAGCGCTCTCACCTCATCAGGAGCTCGCTCTGCCGCGGATTCTGCGGACATGTCGATCGCTGCATCGCCGCTCTCTGGCTGCTCGGTGTCTGCACGCTCTTGTGTCGCTCCCTCCCCTCTCTTGCCCACGTACACACGGGACAGACCCCCACCTCCTCGCGCACAGTGTGGGGCTAAACCCACCGACGGTGCACGGTCAGCAGTTTATTATCAACACATGTTTGAGCTTGGTTTTGTTTTTACAAGTGTATTTCACGCTAACGGGTCCAGAAGACCGCTTCAACAAAACCAGTCTTATGTTTAAAAATAGAAACATTTCAATCGACACCAAACCTGAAAAACTTACTTGTGGTCTGTGCTACTTTACGGCTGTCAATGCTGGATTTGGAACCATCAACTGAGAACATTTGAGGCAACAGCAATGTGATTCTTCAGAAAAATACTCCGCTTATCACGGACGGAAAAGGAAAGTCCTTGCATCCATCCATTTTCTACCGGTTGTCTCTCACGGGGTTGTGTTCAGCTGCATTCGGGCGGAAGGCGGGGTACACCTTTGGGGCCAATTTAGTGTTGCCAATCAACCTATCCTCAGGTCCCGTCTCTGCTCGGGATGGTCTCCTGCTGGCCCCACCATGTACTGGACTCTCTATTATTTTTAGATCTACTATATACTGAAATCTCACTATATTATGTTAGATCCACTATGGACTGGACTATCACACTATTATGTTAGATCCACTATGGACTGGACTCTCACTCTATTATGTAAGATCCACTATATACTCAACTCTCACAATATTATGTGAGATCCAGTATGGCCTGGACTCTCACTATATTATGTTGGATCCACTATGGACAGGACTCTCACACTATTATGTTAGATCCACTACGGACTGGACTCTCACACTATTATGTTAGATCCACTATATACTGAAATCTCACTATATTATGTTAGATCCACTATGGACTGGACTATCACACTATTATGTTAGATCCACTATGGACTGGACTATCACTCTATTATGTAAGATCCACTATATACTGAACTCTCACAATATTATGTGAGATCCAGTATGGCCTGGACTCTCACTATATTATGTTGGATCCACTATGTACTGAACTCTCACAATATTATGTGAGATCCACTATGGACTGGACTCTCACACTATTATGTAAGATCCACTATGTACTGAACTCTCACAATATTATGTGAGATCCACTATGGACTGGACTCTCACACTATTATGTAAGATCCACTATATACTGAACTCTCACAATATTATGTGAGATCCACTGTGGCCTGGACTCTCACTATATTATGTTGGATCCACTATGGACAGGACTCTCACACTATTATGTTAGATCCACTATGGACTGGACTCTCACACTATTATGTTAGATCCACTATGTACTGAACTCTCACAATATTATGTGAGATCCACTATGGACTGGACTCTCACTATTATGGTAGATCAGCAATGAACTGGACTCACACTATTATGTTAGATCCACTATGGACTGGCCTCTCACATTATTATGCTAGATCCACTATGGACTGGACTCTCACAATATTATGTTAAATCCACGATGGACTGGACTCTCACTCTATTATGTTAGATCCACTACGGACTGGACTCTCACACTATTATGTTAGATTCACTATGGACTGGACTCACACTATTATGTTGGATCCACTATATATTGAAATCTCACTATATTATGTGAGATCCACTATGGACTGGACTCTCACTATTATGGTAGATCAGCTATGGACTGGACTCTCACAGTATAATGTTAGATCCACTATGGACTGGACTCTCACAATATTATGTTAAATCCACTATGGACTGGACTCTCACTCTATTATGTTAGATCCACTATGGACTGGACTCTCACTATTATGTTAGATCCACCATGGACTGGACTCACTATAATGTTACATCCAGTATGGACTGGACTCACTATTATGTGATATCCACTATGGACTGGACTCTCACTATTATGTTTGATCCACTATGGACTGGACTCTCTATTATGTTAGATCAACTATGGACTGGACTCACTATTATGTTATATCCACTATGGACTGGCTTCTCACCATTCTGTTAGATCCACTATAGACTGGATTCTCACACTATTATGTTAGATCCACTACGGACTGGACTCACACTATTATGTTAGATCCACTATGGACTGGACTCACTATTATGTTAGATCCACTATGGACTGGACTCCCTATTATGTTAGATCCACTATGGACTGGACTCACTATTATGTTATATCCATTATGGACTGGACTCTCACTATTATGTTTGATCCACTATGGAATGGACTCTCTATTATGTTCGATCCACTATGGACTGGACTCACTATTATGTTTGATCCACTATGGACTGGACTCACTATTATGTTAGATCCACTATGGACTGGACTCACTATTATGTTCGATCCACTATGGACTGGACTCACTATTATGTTAGATCCACTATGGACTGGACTCACTATTATGTTCGATCCACTATGGACTGGACTCACTATTATGTTGGATCCACTATGGACTGGACTCACTATTATGTTGGATCCACTATGGACTGGACTCACTATTATGTTAGATTCACTATGGACTGGACTCACTGTTATGTTAGATCCACTATGGACTGGACTCACTATTATGTTAGATTCACTATGGACTGGACTCACTGTTATGTTAGATCCACTATGGACTGGACTCACTATTATGTTCGATCCACTATGGACTGGACTCACTATTATGTTAGATCCACTATATACTGAACTTCCACAATATTATGTTGGATCCACCATGGACTGGACTCTCACTATTATGTTAAATCCACTATGGACTGGCTTCTCACCATTCTGTTAGATCCACTATGGACTGGATTCTCACACTATTATGTTAGATCCACTACGGACTGGACTCACACTATTATGTTGGATCCACTGTGGACTGGACTCACTATTATGTTAGATCCACTATGGACTGGACTTCCTATTATGTTAGATCCACTATGGACTGGACTCACTATTATGTTAGATCCACTATGGACTGGACTCTCATTATTATGTTTGATCCACTATGGACTGGACTCTCTATTATGTTAGATCAACTATGGACTCGACTCACTATTATGTTAGATCCACTATGGACTGGACTCTCATTATTATGTTCGATCCACTATGGACTTGACTCACTATTATGTTCGATCCACTATAGACTGGACTCACTATTATGTTAAATCCACTATGGACTGGCTTCTCACCATTCTGTTAGATCCACTATGGACTGGCTTCTCACCATTCTGTTAGATCCACTATGGACTGGATTCTCACACTATTATGTTAGATCCACTATGGACTGGATTCTCACACTATTATGTTAGATCCACTATGGACAGGACTCACTATTATGTTAGATCCACTATGGACTGGACTCCCTATTATGTTAGATCCACTATGGACTGGACTCACTATTATGTTATATCCACTATGGACTGGACTCTCACTATTATGTTTGATCCACTTTGGACTGGACTCTCTATTATGTTGGATCAACTATGGACTGGACTCACTATTATGTTAGATCCACTATGGACTGGACTCTCACTATTATGTTCGATCCACTATGGACTGTACTCACTATTATGTTTGATCCACTATGGACTGGACTCACTATTATGTTAGATCCACTATGGACTGGACTCACTATTATGTTCGATCCACTATGGACTGGACTCACTATTATGTTCGATCCACTATGGACTGGACCCACTATTATGTTCGATCCACTATGGACTGGACTCACTATTATGTTTGATCCACTATGGACTGGACTCACTATTATGTTCGATCCACTACAGACTGGACTCACTATTATGTTCGATCCACTATGGACTGGACTCACTATTATGTTCGATCCACTATGGCAAAATTCGTCAGTTCTCCCTCTTCTGTCTACTCACTGTGTCTGCTTGTAAGTACTCTGTGTGCGCGCTGCCGAACATGCCGCCTATGCTCGTAAAACCGGCGATGTCCCGACGTGACGACGACGACGGGGTGGCGGGGGACCGGTACGTTTTAGAGGCGGTATAGTACCGAATATGATTCATTAGTATCACAATACTATACCAATACCAGTATAGTACCTAATATGAAGTACACCAGCAAATAATGCAGACATTCTTATGCAATAGGAGCTGCAGCTGTAGCCAATAAGTGGATCAATACCTGGCATTGAACACAAGTTGATGCTCAAGTGGCATACACCATTTTCATCATGTATGACCGTGTGGGTGAGAGCATGCTCAATACTAATGATTTGACCATCATTACATAACACAAGTAGCGCCGTACTGTATCTTTAAGAGATTGATTGTTGCAAGTGATTGACTTGATTTTAATTGCATGTTCTCATTTATTCAGCGGGGGTGAAACCACGGGCCTCATGGCCTCATTCAATTCCCTCCTTTCCTTCTTTAAAATAGACACTGACCCACATCAGTTACACATCATACCCTTCCACTGGTCAGCTGATATACCATAAAGGCAGGCGGCAGGCAAAGTGAAGGTAAAAAAAAAAAATGTAACCATGACAAAAGCAAGGAATGCCGCATGGTGGTGCAAAGGATTGAACGCACAAAAGCCGATGATCTACCGCCATTTCCGCGGGGATGGCATAAAAATCGTCCTGATTAGTGATCCCCTCGAAAGTGTGACACTTGAGCTCTAATCAGGGGCAGGACTACGAACCAGCGCTGAGCAAGGAAGAGGGTAATATATATAATTTATATGTATTATATATAGGCGATATAATAGACTGTATTTATATTATTTACATGTGAATAATGCTGCATAATAAACTGTATTTATATTATTCACATGTGAATATTGCTGTATAATAAACTGTATTTATAGTATTTACATGTGAATAATGCTGTATAATAGACTGTATTTATGTTATTCACATGTGAATAATGCTGTATAATAGACTGTATTTATATAATTCACATGTGAATATTGCTGTATAATAAACTGTACTTATAGTATTTACATGTGAATAATGCTGTATAATAGACTGTATTCATATTATTTACATGTGAATAATGCTGTATAATAAACAGAATTTATATTATTCATATGTGAATATTGCTGTATAATAAACTGTATTTATAGTATTTACATGTGAATAAAGCTGTATAATAAACTGTATTTATATTATTCACATGTGAATAATTCTGTATAATACGTCAAAGTTAGTTGATGACGAACCCCAAGATGCAGAGAAGGAGGGAGGCATTTTGCAGGAAAACATGATTTGATTTAAAACACTAAGACAAGGAAAAAACAAAGGGTACAAACAAAAAGCGCCCACGTGGGCGGATAACAAACAAAAAGAGCTAACATGGGAACTAGAAAATAAACGCAGCTTAGCATGTAAGGTAGCAAACACAAAAAGGCCTACTGTGGAAGCTAGCAGGTCTCGAGCAGGAAACAAGTCGTACATGAAATATGAAAACAAACTTGGAAGCAGGGAACAAAACGCAGTAAGCTAAAAACCGCAATCAAATAAAGCTTACCGCAACGCTGCATTGACCAAACACAACAGGTAGCAACGACAAGAGGTGCATCGACATGACATCGACAAATCATCCATCCCTGACTGGAGGAACAAAGCAGATAAAATAGGAGCGGGCTGATTGACACCAGTTATGGCCAGGTGCCAACCAGGCGCAGCTGAGGGGAAAACAGCGCACAGGGAAAAAAACAGGAAACAGACAAAATAAGAACGCTGACAGGAACTAAAAACAGGAAACACTAAACACACACACACAGGAAAAATTAAAACACAAACAAACTGTCAGTAGCAAGCCTTACATAATAGACTGTATTTATGTTATTCACATGTGAATAATGCCGTATAATAGACTGTATTTATGTTATTCACGTGGGAATAATGCTGTGTAATAGACTGTTTTTATATTATTCACATGTGAATAATGCTGTATAATAGGCTATATTTATGTTATTCTCGTGTGAATGCTGTATAGTAGACTGCATTTATATTATTCACATGTGAATAATGCTGTATGATAGGCTGTATTTATGTTATTCTCGTGTGAATAATGCTGTATAATAGACTGCATTTATATTATTCACATGTAAACAAATACCTAAGTGTTTATTGTCTATTGTGAGCAAACTTTGCTGCTGATTTTCCCCCAGGGATGAATAAAGTACTTTCTATTCTATTATAATTGTTGGTGGATTTCAAAGTGTTTTTAAGTTTTTTTATGATTTTCATTTGCTGGCTTCATTATTTCTTGACTCTGAATTACAAATGTCTGCACAACTATTTTACCTTCGGGTACCGTTAAAGAAACCTTGACCTTGAAGCACAAGGGGAAACAAACAGAACCAAAAAGAGCACGGTCATGCAAGTAAATACATAATATGAGACATTCTCCAAAAGGAAATGAGGTAAAGCAGGAAAAATAAATAAAAGGATTGAAAATGGCGAGGCGAAACTTTTGGTTTTGTTTTAGTATTTTACTTGTGTGAGGACAAACATGACACAAACTTTCCCAATTGTTAGAACTACCACTGTTTAATGATTGTGTGTATGCTTCACTGATGACACTATTTGGTGAACATCCTTTTGTCCTACTAACATCAGCGGTTCTTGAACTCACCATAGTGTGGACTGTGACGCAATAGTTTGTTTCCATGTAAAATCTTTATTTCATTTTGTCAACCAAACATTTTATGCTGTGCGTGAATGCACAAAGGTGCGCTTTGTTGCTGTTATTGACTTGTTGGAGCGCTAATCAGGCATATTTGGTCAGTGCATGACTGTAAGCTAATCAACGCTAACGCACTATTAAGCCTAGCTGTGTGTACATATTGCATCATTATGCCTCATTTGTAGGTATATTTGAGTTCATTTAATATCCTTTACTTGTATCCTCTTTGTATATAATTTAGTTTTACGTGTCTCATGACACATTATCTGTATGTAATATTGGCTGCATTTCTGATGGTTTGTGTGCCATGTTGTTCCAGAACACAGCAAACGTTACCTCGCTTGCTAAAGTGTCAGGTTCAAACACTGATGACATCTATTAAACAAGACAAGAAGCAAGGAATTAAACAGAGACAGAATTAAATTTTGCTCAATTCAGGAGAGACGCATGGACACTGTACCCTTGTACAGTGTCTCACCACGCTCTGGCAAAAGATTGTACGCCTCCTCCTTTATTTGGACTTTCCCTGATTACATGGCAACAGCTTTTTCTAAGGTACGGGGGTTGTAAACAGCCATCACCTTTAATACAACAGTTCAAAGAAAAGGTGGTAAACAGCTGTTGCCCTAGGTTACAGAACAGTTCAAAGAAAAGGTCGCCTTGAGGGGAGTCAGGCTCTGCTTCATTTTCGCTTTGTAGATCTCGGATCAAGACAATATATATCTGTTGATTACAACGGGGGTTGTAAACAGCCATCGCCTTTAATACAACAGTTCAAAGAAAAGGTGGTAAACAGCTGTTGCCCTAGGTTACAGAACAGTTCAAAGAAAAGGTCGCCTTGAGGGGAGTCAGGCTCTGCTTCATTTTCGCTTTGTAGATCTCGGATCAAGACAATATATATCTGTTGATTACAATACATCAAAGAAACAGAGCACCTTCACGTTGCTTCCCATCCTACACAGTGGAGTTTTACAAGCCTTCTTCTTGGCAAGACAGCGTTTGTCTTCTGGCCGTGAACTCAATGAAATACAAAGTTTTGTAATAAATTTGATACTATTGTTATAACAGAAAGATTGTAATAGATCTATTAAAAGAAGACAGCCTGCCGTTTCCTTTAACTTGGACACACACATCTATTCTTTTGGCCATTAAAAGCCGGAAATTTCCAGGAGTTATCTCACCTTCTGAGTAGCCTCTGACTTACTAATGGTTTCTAATGTTGTAAAAATGTGTAGAATCAATCAATCAATCAATCAATCAATGTTTACTTATATAGCCCTAAATCACTAGTGTCTCAAAGGGCTGCACAAACCACCACGACATCCTCGGTAGGCCCACATAAGGGCAAGGAAAACTCACACCCAGTGGGACGTCGGTGACAATAATGACTATGAGAACCTTAGAGAGGAGGAAAGCAATGGATGTCGAGCGGGTCTAACATGATACTGTGAAAGTTCAATCCACAATGGATCCAACACAGTCGCGAGAGTCCAGTCCAAAGCGGATCCAACACAGCAGCGAGAGTCCCGTTCACAGCGGAGCCAGCAGGAAACCATCCCAAGCGGAGGCGGATCAGCAGCGCAGAGAGGTCCCCAGCCGATACACAGGCAAGCAGTACATGGCCACCGGATCGGACCGGACCCCCTCCACAGGGGAGAGTGGGACATAGAAGAAAAAGAAAAGAAACAGCAGATCAACTGGTCTAAAAAGGGAGTCTATTTAAAGGCTAGAGTATACAAATGAGTTTTAAGGTGAGACTTAAATGCTTCTACTGAGGTGGCATCTCGAACTGTTACCGGGAGGGCATTCCAGAGTACTGGAGCCCGAACGGAAAACGCTCTATAGCCCGCAGACTTCTTTGGGCTTTGGGAATCACTAACAAGCCGGAGTCCTTTGAACGCAGATTTCTTGCCGGGACATATGGTACAATACAATCGGCAAGATAGGCTAGAGCTAGACCGTGTAGTATTTTATACGTAAGTAGTAAAACCTTAAAGTCACATCTTAAGTGCACAGGAAGCCAGTGCAGGTGAGCCAGTACAGGCGTAATGTGATCAAACTTTCTTGTTCTTGTCAAAAGTCTAGCAGCCGCATTTTGTACCAACTGTAATCTTTTAATGCTAGACATGGGGAGACCCGAAAATAATATGTTACAGTAGTCGAGGCGAGACGTAACAAATGCATGGATAATGATCTCAGCGTCTTTAGTGGACAGAATGGAGCGAATTTTAGCGATATTACGGAGATGAAAGAAGGCCGTTTTAGTAACGCTTTTAATGTGTGCCTCAAAGGAGAGAGTTGGGTCGAAGATAATACCCAGATTCTTTACCGTGTCGCCTTGTTTAATTGTTTGGTTGTCAAATGTTAGAGTTGTATTATTAAATAGAGTTCGGTGTCTAGCAGGACCGATAATCAGCATTTCCGTTTTTTTGGCGTTGAGTTGCAAAAAGTTAGCGGCCATCCATTGTTTAATTTCATTAAGACACGCCTCCAGCTGACTACAATCCGGCGTGTTGGTCAGCTTTAGGGGCATGTAGAGTTGGGTGTCATCAGCATAACAATGAAAGCTAACACCGTATTTGCGTATGATGTCACCTAGCGGCAGCATGTAGATGCTGAAGAGTGCATGGCCAAGGACCGAACCCTGGGGAACTCCACACGTTACCTTAACGTAGTCCGAGGTCACATTGTTATGGGAGACACACTGCATCCTATCAGTAAGATAAGAGTTAAACCAAGACAGGGCTAAGTCTGACATACCAATTCGTGTTTTGATACGTTCTAATAAAATATTATGATCGACGGTATCGAAAGCAGCGCTAAGATCGAGGAGCAGCAACATAGATGACGCATCAGAATCCATCGTTAACAATAGATCATTAGTCATTTTTGCGAGGGCTGTCTCCGTGGAGTGATTTGCTCTGAAACCGGATTGAAAGGTTTCACATAGATTGTTAGACGCTAAGTGTTCATTTAACTGCTCCGCAACAATTTTTTCAAGGATTTTTGAAATAAAGGGAAGGTGAGACACCGGTCGGTAGTTTACCATGAGGTCAGGATCGAGGTTAGGTCTTTTAAGAAGAGGATGAATAACCGCTTTTTTGAATGCTAGGGGAACAGTGCCCGAGGAAAGTGATAAGTTTATAATATTTAGCACTGATGGACCTAATAATACAAAGAGCTCCTTGATCAGTTTCCCAGGAAGAGGGTCAAGTAAGCATGTTATCTGTTGTATTCCATTTACACGTTATAACAATTCCTCTAATGTTATTTCCTCAAAACGAGAGAAACTATTTTGGAGGGCAGTATCCGCCGTATATACAATCGTGTCAGTGTTAATAGAACCCCGTTGTAGCTGGGACGCATTGTCTTTAATCTCCTTTCTAATGACTTCAATTTTCTTACTAAAGAATTGCATAAAGTCATCAGCTGAGTGGGTTGAGCTACTGGAAGGGGTCCCTTGTTGGGTTAGCGATGCTACCGTACTAAACAAAAATTTAGGATCGTTTTTATTACGGTGGATGAGATTTGAGTAATATTTAGCTTTAGCTAAGGTAAGCATGCGTTTATAAGTTATTAAACCATCACTCCATGCTTGATGGTGCACCTCAAGTTTAGTCGTGCGCCATTTGCGTTCCAGCTTTCTACATAATAATTTCTGAGCTCTAGTTTCTTCTGTAAACCACGGGGTGCGCTTTTTTGGAGCCTTTTTTAACTTTAGCGGTGCTATGTTATCAATGGTTTCGCGCAGGGTGTCGTTAAAGTTGTTAGTGAGGTTATCAATAGAGCCCACATACTTTGGGAATGGTGCCATTACCGAGGGCAGTAGGTCAGCAAGAGTTGTCGTTGTGGCCGTATTAATGTTGCGGCTGCTATAGTAGTTATTATTATTATTAGTTTGACGAACATGCGTCTGAACCTCGAATTTTATAAGGTAATGATCGGACAATACTTTAGTATACGGGAGTATCGTAACTTTGGAGACGGTGATACCCCTGACAAGCACTAGGTCTATCGTATTACCGTTGCGATGCGTGGGTTCATTTATTATTTGTGTGAGACCACAGCTATCAATTACAGTCTGGAGCGCTACGCACGGTGGGTCCGATGGGGTATTCATATGGATATTAAAGTCCCCCATTATGATTATATTATCGGCGTGTGTCACTAGATCAGCAACGAACTCTGAGAATTCATTGATAAAGTCCGAACAGGGCCCTGGGGGGCGGTAGATAACAGCCAGGTGTAGAGGCAGCGGTGTGACAGACTTCATAGTAAGCACCTCAAACGATTTATATTTATTATTTATGTTAGGACTAAGGTTAAAGTTTTCGTTGTATATTAGTGCAACCCCCCCACCCCTTTTGAGCGGACGGGCAATATGCGCATGTGTAAAGTTAGGAGGACATGCCTCATTTAGCGCAAAAAAGTCGTTTGGTTTAAGCCAGGTTTCGCTGAGACCGATGACGTTAAGATTGTTGTCTCTGATAATATCATTAACTAATAACGTTTTGGGAGACAATGATCTTATGTTTAAAAAACCTATATTATAGGTAGTGGGCTGTTTTAGGGAGTTTTTGATCAAATTATCCGTAGTAGCAATATTAATAATGTTGTGTTTATTATGCCCAGTGCATTTAGTATAGTTACGACCATATCTAGGAATTGATACGACAGGAATTTTCCGATTGTTTGTTTGTTGCTTTGATAAACTGCACGCATCATGGTTAACCACCTCAGTAACGGGGATTTTCCGATTGTTTGTTTGTTGCTTTGATAAACTGCACGCATCATAGTTAGCCACCTCGGTAAAACACATGTCCAACTCTGAAACACTCAAAGCAGAAAAAACGTGTTCTAATTTAACTGACTCCTTACCCAGACCAGTAGTCTCGCATTTTCCATTTAAATCTGGCTGCAGGATGTAGGGAAGTGGTGTTCTGTGGGGATTAGCCTTCTGCTTTGTTTTTAGCCCCGCTCGACATCCGCGTTTCCGATCACACCGCTGGCGTCTGCTCCGTAGACGGCCCCCGCTGCTACTATACTCCCCTGCTTCACAGGCCGCTGGATGTAGCCGCCGACGTATTCCCATGCTAGTTAGCATGTTTAGCACGCACGCGTCTATCAGTCCAAAACGGCCCGATATGTCCACATCCAGAAGTGTCTGGCGGTCGTACGTGATCACGGAGTGACCACGATGTGAGCCAGCCATAAAGTCTGTGGAATTGTCCGGTATTTCTGCCAAATGTTTCATCTTTAGCAGGAGCTCCGCGAGGACGCAGCCCGTCCGGGCGCCGCCATCTTGGGAAACAGCGAAAGAATAAATATTACATTTCCACATTTCTGTCAACGAAGATTTGCTTGAGCCGGCGACACATAGTAATTTTGATAGTAGGCTATTATAGCTAACATAGACACTTACATCATGTGTTGCCTTCATTATAACACTTATATTAGACTTTTAAAGTCATTTTGATAGTAGGCTATAACAGCTAATATCGACACTTACATCATGTGTTGCCTTCATTATAACACTTTTACACAGCTTTTTATTTTTTGTGACTCCAGACAGATTTGTTTTTTGTATTTTTGGTCCAATTTGGCTCTTTCAACGTTTTGGGTTGCCGACCCCTGGTTTAAAAGGCATGATGCGCACCCTGAACTCCATTGTAAAAATGGATGTTTTCACCTTTGTTCTATTTTTATGTTGCGATTAAATCTACCATGTTCACATTGGTTAATTTTGTAGTTATGTTACCTTTGATTTGGCTATTATGGTGTCATTTTGTCAATCGTTACAATTATAATTGTAGTATTTCTATGATGATCAATGAATGTGTTGTGGCAGTTGTGGATGTCACCAATGCGGCGTCACCATGTCACCATTTTTTTCCCTCAGAATTTTCAAGTAACTTAAAATTGTTTTGCCATGCGGATTCGTTGTAATTTGTGCATTTTCAGAACGTGCTTGTTGTATTTATGACCAAAGTCAGAGAAAGGAAAACATTTTTGAAATTGTCTTTATTTTTCATTTATTGTGCCGTGATTTTTTTTTTATACGAGGAATCGATTTTCCTCCCTAAGGCTCGTGAGCTAAAATGAGTTCGACACTCCTGATGTAAAGTAAATTTGTTAATTTGACAGTTTTAGTCACATTTAGTCATTAAGTATAAATAAGAAGTTAATGTCTGAATAATCAAACTAAAAGTAAACAACAATGTGGAGAGGCGGAGCCGACAGTCCGACGGCAGGGCAGGGCATGCTGGAGCCTTGCCCAAGATGGCGGCAAGGAGGCGGAGAATGCGGCTGAGCAGAGAGGCGGGGCGTGCCGGAAGCGACGCTATCTCCTCACATTGTATAAAAGGAGAGATCGAGGCAGAAGGAGGAGAGTCTGCAGCAGCGATCAAAGAGCAACAGAGAGCGAGCCATAGACGAGGACGAAGACGACAGCGGCTGAAAGAGCGGACCGTGAGCGAGCAGTGGAAAAGAGCAGCTGAAAGTGATCCGTCCTGAGAAAAAGTTTTATTGCAAAATAAAGAAGTCAAACCTGCTCAAAAGCCATGTCCTTCCTGGGTGGTCCATTGAACCCGCACAACGACAGCAAGCAACCGTCACAAACACCGTGGTGGCCGAATGGAAATTTTAATTTGATGTCCCAAAGGAGACCAAAAATGTATTTGCAACACCAAAGGTGTTTTGTATGCATTACTGGATTTTATTTATTGTTTATATGTCATATCATGTTGCACTTTCTGTTCTATGGTTACCATCACACTTTTCCTTTTTGCTATCGGTGGCACTCTTTTGTTATGGCATCACTTGAAAAAGCCAAAAAACAACAATCCCATCCGTAATACCCACAGAGCTTAAGTCGTTTGCTGATGCCACTGTGATCCCAGGACGCAGGGAAGGTAGGCAAAGTGCAAGCAGGAGGTCGCTTCATTGGGTACCAGGCAAAACACAGATATCAAACAGGGGCAACAGACAAAACAAGAGCACAGGGTTGGGAAATGATACCAAACTGTCATGTGGGATCACCACTTGTTCCAAAAAACAAAACCGAGAGGTATTTTCGATTGTTTCCCCCACCAGACTGCGGTGAAGTTCTGACCCTCCGTGTCACAAACCAGTAGTCTGGAGAGGACACAGGAAAGCCTCAACCCAGCCGTAAGTAAAGGGGACCGGAGAAGAACAATGGCAGGCCAAACACATGAGGTCAGTGAGTGACATGACCGAATGGTCAGTGCCTTGCCGACTATATGCGTCGGGCCACCCGGTTTCTGTTTGGATAAGTCCTGATCCCGCAAGACAAAGTCAGCAGGGACTGGGGCGGGATCCTGCTGGGACTGAGAGCGGTCAGGACAAGATGCAGAAACAAAGCTGCAAAAGCAAAGTCCGGGGACAACAAAGTGGTTATGTTGGGACAAAGAAATGGCCCTTCAAAGCAAAATGCCTTCATAAAGTACTATGTACTGCTTTAAAAGAGAAAAATAAATAACACTTATTAAAAGTAGTCAGGGTCAGTTATGATAGTTGTTGACATAATGTTGGACGATATACCGGTACTAGTATAGCATCGCGGTACTAATAAATCAAGAACGGTACTGTGGAGGGGGCGTGGACTGCTGGCCTGCAGCGAAGCGGGGTGTCGAAATCAGCGACAGGTGCATAGATGGCCCACCTGGGCCTGTTATGACAAATGCTGAACAGCAACAAAAAGACTTTATTTGGAAAAATACAACTTTGTTGTCAACCTGAATCCTGCTTTCATGTCGGCGATTGATGGTCTGTAGAACCCACTGGGGGGCGGGGGTGCAACCTCCACAGGTACTATGCACTGTTTGAAAAGTGCCGGTTCCTGGGCATGACGGCATGTCGTCACGTCAAGACATTTCTGTTTTTATGTGCAGATGAGCATGTTCGGCAGCGCACAATCACGGAGTACTTACAAGTAGAGACAGTGTGTAGACAGAAAAGGGAGAACGGACATATTTTGGCATAATAACTAAAGATAAAAACTGAAACGCCCTCAGGACTCAGAGGTACTTTAAGACATGGCTAGCTAGCCAGCAGCCAATGTCCATCCACAGTCTGCAGTGTTTTAGCTACTTCTAAATCACTAATCCCGGCCTCCATGGCGACAAATAAAGTACGTTTCTTACAAGTATCATTGTCACTGCAGGAGGAGGAATTGCTAAACATGCTTCACTACACACCGTAGGAGGATACAATAGATCACAATTGTCAGGTTCCACCACTGATGACATCTATTAAACAAGACAAGAAGAAAGGAATTAAACAGAGACAGAATTAAATATGGCTCAAATTGAGGAGAGACACCTGGACACTGTACCTTTGTACAGTGTCTCAACACGCTCGGGCGAAAGCTTGTACGACACCTCTTTTATTTGGACTTTCCCTGATTACATGACAACAGCTGTTTTTAAGGGACGGGGGTCGTAAAGCGCCATCGCCTTTGATTACAACAGTGGAAAAGAAAAGGTCTTAAACAGTTCACAGAAAAGGTCGTAAAACAGTTCAAAGAAGCGGCGCCTGGAGGGGAGTCTGGTTCTGCTTCCTCTTCGCTTCGGTAGTTCTTGGGTCAAGACAATATCTTTCTGTTGTTTGCAATACGTGAAAGAAAGGAAGCAACACCTTCATGTTGCTTCCCATCCTACACAGTGGGGTTTTACAAGCCTTCTTCTTGGTCGATCAAAAAAAGCTTTTGTCTTTTCGCCGGGAACTCATTCCAACTCAAAGTATTGTGATAACTTAGGTTCACTTATTCTAACAACAATGTAAACAAAAACCATGGGTGGATCTACACCTGACATCCACTGTAATGATACCAATTATAGAAGCGTATCTCGTCAACGGGGATAGCAGGTCCATTCTGCGTGTCCTACTTGATCATTTCGCGATATTGCCATATTTTTGCCGAAAGGATTTTGTAGAGAACATAGACGATAAAGTTCGCAACTTTTGGTCGCTAATAAACAAGCCTTGCCTGTACCGGAAGTAGCAGACGATGTGCGCGTGACGTCACGGGTTATAGGGCTCCTCACATCCTCACATTCTTTATAATCATAACCACCAGCAGCAAGTGCAATTTGGACAGAGAAAGTAACGAGTTCCCCATTAATTTGAGCGAGGATGAAAGATTGGTGGATGAGGAAAGTTGAAGTGAAGCACTAAAAAAAAAAAAAAAAAAGGTGACGGCAGTGTGAGTGATTCAGATGTTATTATTATCTTGGGGCGGCATGGCGTAGTGGGTAGAGCGGCCGTGCCAGAAACTTGAGGGTTGCAGGTTCGCTTTCCACCTATTGACATCCAAATCGCTGCCGTTGTGTCCTTGGGCAGGACACTTCACCCTTGCCCCCGGTGCCGCTCACACTGGTGAATGAATGATGAATGAATGATTGGTGGTGGTCGGAGGGGCCGTAGGCGCAGACTGGCAGCCACGCTTCCGTCAGTCTACCCCAGGGCAGCTGTGGCTACTGATGTAGCTTACCACCACCAGGTGTGAATGAATGATGGGTTCCAACTTCTCTGTGAGCGCTTTGAGTATCTAACAATAGAAAAGCACGATATAAATCTAATCCATTATTATTATTATTATTATTATCATTATTACTATTATTATTATTAGACACATTTACTAGGATAATTCTGGAAAATCCCTTATCTGCTTATTGTGTTAATAGTGTTTTAGTGAGATTATAAAGTCATACCTGAACGCCAGTGTCTCTCAGAGAAGCCAATAGAGGAGCCAAGATCACAGCTGCCTTTTTGAGCTACAGGTGGAGGTCGCATAATAATACATAATAATAAATGGGTTGTACTTGTATAGCGCTTTTCTACCTTCAAGGTACTCAAAGCGCTTTGACACTACTTCCACATTTACCCATTCACACACACATTCACACACTGATGGAGGGAGCTGCCATACAAGGCGCCAACCAGCACCCATCAGGAGCAAGGGTGAAGTGTCTTGCTCAGGACACATCCACTCAAGTCTCCGGTAAGAGCCGACTTAATATCACAATTTTCCCATCCAAAAACTTGCTGGTTGACATAGAGAAACATGTGTTAAAGCTTCACAACAAACAAAGAAACACCCGCTGTGTTTCGGTGCTAAAGGCAGCTGCAATCCACCGCTTTCCACCAACAGCATTCTTCTTTGACGTCTCCATTATTAATTGAACAAATTGCAAAAGATTCAGCAACACAGTGATCCAAATTACTGTGTAATTATGCGATGAAAAGAAATGACTTTTAGCCGTAAGTGGTGCTGGGCTAATATGCCCCCTCCAACCCGAGACGTCACAAACATGCGTCATCATTTTGCAACGTTTTCAACAAGAAACTCCGCGGGAAATTTAAATTTGTAATTTAGTAAACTAAAAAGGCCGTACTGGCATGTGTTGCGATGTTAATATTTCATCATTGATATATAAACTATCAGACTGCGTGGTGGGTAGTAGTGGGTTTCAGTAGGCCTTTAATGTGCTTTAAGAATTTTTGTTAAAATAAAGGCAATAATGACATTTTTTGGGGGTCCGCTTTATTTAGAAAAGTACGGGAAAGTATCGAAAACATTTTGGTACCGATACTAAAAAATAGGTACTCTAGTTTGACATGTATAATTGTAACTTCATGTTGTATGATGGTAGTTTCAGTGGTGTACAAATGGAGTAGACCAGGTATCCCCAAACTGCAGTACCGGTACCACTAGTGCAAGAGTCACCAACGCGGGGCCCGCGGGCACCAGGTAGCCCGTAAGGACCAGATGAGTAACCCGCTGGCCTGTTCTAAAAATAACTCAAATAGCAGCACTTACCAGTGAGCTGCCTCTATTTTTAAAATTGTATTTATTTACTAGCAAGCTGGTCTCGCTTTGCTGGACATTTTTAATTCTAAGAGAGACAAAACTCAAATAGAATTTGAAAATCCAAGAAAATATTTTAAAGACTTGGTGTTCACTTGTTTAAATAAATTCATTTATTTTTTTACTTTGCTTCTTATAACTTTCAGAAAGACAATTTTAGAGAAGAAATACAACCTTAAAAATGATTTTAGGATTTTTAATCACATATACCTTTTTACCTTTTAAATTCCTTCCTCTTCTTTCCTGACAATTTAAATCAATGTTCAAGTATATATATATATATATATATATATATATATATATATATATATATATATATATATATATATATATATATATATATATATATATATATATATATATTTGTAAAGAATAATAAACACATTTTAATTTAATTTTTCATTTTAGCTTCTGTTTTTTTGGTTTAAAAATATTTGTGAAATATTTCTTCAAACTTGTTATGATTAAAATTCAAAAAAATTATTGTGGCAAATCTAGAAAATCTGTAGAATCTAATTTAAATCTTATTTCAAAGTATTTTGAATTTCTTTGAAAAATGTTGTTCTGGAAAATCTAGAAGAAATAATGATTTGTCTTTGTTAGAACAATAGCTTGGTCCAATTTGCTATATATTCTAACAAAGTGCAGATTGGATTTTAACCTATTTAAAACATGTCATCAAAATTTTAAAATTAATCTTAATCAGGAAAAATTACTAATGATGTTCAATGAATTATTATTTTGATTGTTTCACAAAGATTCGAATTAGCTAGTTTTTCTCTTTTTTTTCGGTTGAATTTTGAATTTCAAAGCGTCGAAATTGAAGATAAACTAGGTTTCAAAATGTATTTTTCATTTTTTACGTGTTTTCTCTGCTTTTAAACCGTTCAATTAACTGTTTTTTTCATCATTTACTCTTTACAAAAAACCTTCCGTAAAAGGAAAAAAAATTGTACGACGGAATGACAGACAGAAATACCCATTTTTTTATATATATATATAGATTTATTTATTAAAGGTAAATTGAGAAAATTGGCTATTTCTTGCAATCTATTTAAGTTTGTATCAAACTGGTAGCCCTTTGCATTAATCAGTACCCAAGAAGTAGCTCTTGGTTTCAAAAAGGTTGGTGACCACTTCATTAAAATACACTGTTTTATTTTCCTACATTCATACACTGTTCAAATTGTATGTAATGTTAAAGTGGCTGAAAATATTAAATATACTTGTTAGATATGACCTCCGTCTTGTTTTTAATGAATACTTAGGCGTACTATGCAACTGTATTTTAATGTCGGTAAATAGGGTGGTAATTGGAGAGCCAAGTTTTTTATTAGGTGGTGCTTTGGAAAGAAAAAAAAGTTTGAGAGGCACTGCAGAAGAAAAAACAAAAACAAAAAAGAAGCTTAGGAGTATTTGGGCTTTCGGGACCATGGATATAAGAAGATAGATAAGCAGCTGCCACCTTGTCATTAAAGGCAATGCATTGTACATAATAATAATACAAACCCCGTTTCCATATGAGTTGGGAAATTGTGTTAGATGTAAATATAAACGGAATACAAGGATTTGCCAATCATTTTCAACCCATATTCAGTTGAATATGCTACAAAGACAACATATTTGATGTTCAAACTCATAAACATTTTTTTCTTTGCAAGTAATCATCAACTTTAGAATTTGATTCCAGCAACACGTGACAAAGAAGTTGGGAAAGGTGGCAATAAATACTGATAAAGTTGAAGGATGCTCATCAAACCCTTATTTGGAAAATCCCACAGGTGTGCAGGCTAATTGGGCACAGGTGGGTGCCGTAATCGGGTATAAAAACAGCTTCCATGAAATGCGAAGTAGTTCACAAACAAGGATGGGGCGAGAGTCACCACTTTGTCCACAACTGCGTGGGCAAAGAGTCAAACAGTTTAAGAACTGAATTGATTAACGTGGACCCCGACTTAAACAAGTTGAAAATCTTATTCGGGTGTTACCATTTAGTGGTCAATTGTACGAAATATGTACTGAACTCTGCAATCTACTAATAAAAGTATCAATCAATCAATTAATCAAACAATGTTTCTCAAAGTCCATAATATCATCAAAAGGTTCAGAGAATCTGGAGAAATCACTCCACGTAAGCGGCATGGCCGGAAACCAACATTAATTGACCTTCGATCCCTCAGATGACACTGTATCAAAAACCGACATAAATCTCTAAAGGATATCACCACATGGGCTCAGGAACACTTCAGAAAACCACTGTCACTAAGTATAATTTGTCGCTACATCTGTAGATTCAAGTAAAAGCTCTACTATGCAAAGCGAAAGCCATTTATCAACAACATCCTGAAACGCCACAAGCTTCTCTGGGCCCAAGATCATCTGAGATGAACTGATGCAAAGTGGAAAAGTGTTCTGTGGTCTGACAAGTCCGTTTTTCAATTTTGTTTTTGGAAATATTCAACATTGTGTCATCCGGGACCAAATATATATATATATATATATATATATATATATATATATATATATATATATATATATATATATATATATATATATATGTATATATATATATATAGAACAAACCAAAAGTAGTGAAACAAAAATGAATATTATCAACAACAGTATCAATATTAGTAATAATTTCAGCATAGCAGTGATTAAAAGGCCCTTACTAAAAATTATCATTCGCCATTTATAAAAATGAAAAAAAAGAACAAAAGTGTCACAGTGGCTTACACTTGCATCGCATCTCATAAGCTTGACAACACACTGTGTCCTACGTTTTCACAAAGATAAAATAAGTCATATTTTTGGTTCGTTTAATAGTTAAAACATATTTACATTATTGCAATCAGTTGATAAAACATTGTCCTTTACAATTATAAAAGCTTTTTACAAAAATCTACTACTCTGTTAGCATGTCAGCAGACTGGGGTAGATCCTGCTGAAATCCTATGTATTGAATGAATACAGAATTCTTTTAAATCGTGAAAAAATTGTTTTTGAATCGAGAATCGGGTTGAATGAAAAAAAAATCGATTTTGAATTGAATCGTGACCCCAAGAATCGATATTATCAATCAATCAATCAATGTTTATGTATACAGCCCTAAATCACAAATGTCTCAAAGGACTGTACAAAATCGAATCATGGGACACCCAAAGATTCGCAGAGCCCTAATCTATATATATGTATATATATATATATATATATATATATATATATATATATATATATATATATATATATATATATATATATATATATATATATATATATATATATATATATATATGTATATATATATATATATATATATATACACAGTACATATACACATATATATAAAGAATATTACAACAGACTATACATATATTCTGTTGTAATTTTATTTTCAGAGTATATATATATGTATGTATATATATATATATATATATATATATATATTTAGTAATATTCTTTTCAGAAAATACAACAAATAATACGTTAATGTTAAATCTTACTTCTGAAAAGTAATCCACCGATTCCTATTTTCACCAGTTTTGGCTGCTCGCCGGCTCCTCGTCACAACTTCAAGATGGCGGCCGAATTTCTCGCGTCACAGCAGCCAATGCTTCGTCTATTTAAAGCACGTCTATGGTCATTACACATCCTTCAGTTCTTTGTATACGCGCCCACAAACCCACCACGTGACCTTATATACACATTTCTGCTCAAGCAAACACATCTATTAAACAAAATGAATTACATATTTTAAGATGTATTTGTTATTTTTTAGTTATTATTATCTATATCAATTCATGTATTTTGATTGTTGTGTAATATTTTTCGTTATACTGCTGTCCAGTAGATGGCAGCAATGCGCCCAATAACGTGTTTGCCTACCGCCAATAAAATAAAAGAAGAACCCAAAGAACGCTTAAAGGGAAGAAGAAAAAGGCCAAGGTGGACAACATTCAGAAGGTTATTTGTTGTTTTTGAGGAGTTAAACGTCGGTACGTGGAACCTAAAATCGAGGCGTTGCTGTCAAGGTTTGGAAATGTGACTAAATGTTAAGCTTGTGTAACGCAGACACTCGGAAGGCTTGATGTGCTTTGAAATAGTTAATTGTGACGTCACCTACACGCGAATCTATCTTACTTGTCTTTCAGCATGACGTCATGTTAATGTCGGTAATTTTGACGTCACCTAAATGCGAATTTATTACCTGTCTTTCGGCATGATGAGATAGGCGCCAGCACCACCCGCGACCCCGAAAGGGAATAAGCGGTATAAAATGAATGAATGAATGAATAGATGGGAAGTAATGCCCGTGAAGACAAGTGAAATGCTGTCTCTATGTAAAATTCCAATTAAGGATAGTATTGAGTATTTCTGATTCTGATTAATTATCTAGGAATACTTATTATGAAAAATCTGAGTTCTAGTTCAGTCTTGAACTTAACCCAAATTGTAGAAAAAACAACAAAATATTCAACCAATTGTTGCAGAGAGACTTCTCTATCTTAAAGCAGAAGGTATCTCCATTCTTACTCATGTGGTTATTTCTTTAGTAAACAATAAAATCCATCCATCTTCTTCCGCTTATCTGAGGTGTTGTCGCGGGGGCAGCAGCCTAAGTCTTCTCTCACTATTGTGTTGGATCCACTATGGACTGGACTCTCTCACTATTATGCTAGATCCACTATGGATTGGACTCTCGCACTATTATGTTAGAATCTAACATAATAGTGAGAGTCCAGTCCATAGTGGATCTAACAGATCCACTATGGACTGGACTCTCTCTATTATGTTAGATCCACTATGGACTGGACTCTCACACTATTATGTTAGATCCACTATGGACTGGACTCTCACTATTATGTTAGATCCACTATGGACTGGACTCTCACTATTATGTTAGATCCACAATGGACTGGACCCTCGCACTATTATGTTAGATCCACTATGGACTGGACTTTCACTATTATGTTAGATGCACTATGGACTGGATTCTCACACTATTATGTTGGATCCACTACGGGCTGGACTCTTACACTTTTTTGTTAGATCCACAATTGACTTTGACTCTCACACTTTTATGTTCGATCCACTATGGACTGGACTCTCACACTTTTATGTTAGATCCACTATGGACTGGACTCTCGCACTTTTATGTTAGATCCACTATGGACTGGACTCTCACACTATTATGTTAGATCCACTATGGACTGGACTGTCACTGTTATGTTAGATCCACTATGGACTGGACTCTCACAATTATGTTAGATCCACTATGGACTGGACTCTCTCACTATTATGTTAGATTTACTATGGACTGGACTACCACTATTATGTTAGATTCACTACGGACTGGACTCTCACACTATTATGTTAGATCCACTATGGACTGGACTCGCTCACAATTATGTTAGATCCACTATGGACTGGACTCTCACACTATTATGTTAGATCCACTATGGACTGGACTGTCACTGTTATGTTAGATCCACTATGGACTGGACTCTCACAATTATGTTAGATCTACTATGGACTGGACTCTTGCACTATTATGTTAGATCCACTACGGACTGGACTATCACACTATTATGTTAGATCCACTATGGACTGGACTCTCTCACAATTATGTTAGATCCACTATGGACTGGACTCTTGCACTATTATGTTAGATCCACTATGGACTGGACTCTTGCACTATTATGTTAGATCCACTACGGACTGGACTCTCACATTATTATGTTAGATCCACTATGGGCTGGACTCTCACTATTATGTTAGATCCACTATGGACTGGACTCTCACACTATTATGTTAGATCCACTATGGAATGGACTCTCACTATTATGTTAGATCCACTATGGACTGGACTCTCACACTATTATGTTAGATCCACTATGCACTGGACTCTCACTATTATGTTAGATCCACTATGGACTGAACTCTTACTATTATGTTAGAATCACTATGGACTATACTCCCACTATTATGTTACACTACGGACTGGACTCTCACTATTATGTTAGATCCACTATGGACTGGACTCTTGTAATATTATGTTAGATCCACTCAATGTCCATTGCACCGATCGCCCAGGGGTTGCCCCACATCTGCGGTCCGCTCCAAGGTTTCTCATTGTCACATTGGGTGGAGTTTTTCCTTGCCCTGATGTGGGCTCTGAGCCGAGGATGTCGTTGTGGCTTGTGCAGCCCTTTGAGACACTTGTGATTTAGGGCTATAAAAATAAACATTGATTGATTCCTGTTGCTCTTTCATACTTCCACAAACAAGACTTGCTGGCATGGTCTCTTCTCTACAAGCACAATTGTTTACCTATAGAATACTTCATTTGGAACAATAAAGACATATGTTATTCAAGTAAATGTATTTTCCTCGACAATTGGTTGAAGACTGGTATTATTTTAGTGAGTCAGGTTTTCAAAATAGAAGGTAACATTTTTAATGACCAAGAATCACTCGAATATTTTAAGGTTCTTGTGACTCCCAAACAATTTGCCATTCTATTTGATGCCATTCTATTAGGCGTTGTTATTTTGTACAGGGTTTCCTTATTTCCTCTTTCAGCTGTAGCAATTGTGAATGATCCACTTGACACTCCTGCAGGGGAAACTTTGCTTTGATCAGAAAAATAACTGAAAAATCCGCAGCTTATTCCAAAATTAATGTCTGTCTTCTGTGTACAGTTGTGATCAAAATAATTCAACCCCCACACAATTTTGGTTTTTTAGCAAGTTGGACGTTTATTCCGTCGTTTGTTTATGGTCATATCAAATAAAGATGCATTTAATAGACGAATGCAACTTAAATTACAACATTATATTTTGTAACATACCAAACAGTGTCATTTCTCTTAATATCTCATTGACAAAATTATTCAATCCCTTGAAGATCATAACTCTTAAGAACAGAATTTGAATAAAGTATTTTCAATCAGGTGTTGAAAACATCTGTAGATGTGATTAGAACCATAACGAGCAACAATTAAACTGATTGAAAAAGACTGTGACGCTCAGCTTCTTGTAGATGGTCAATGGTGTATTTGCAACAAGGTGAAGTCCAGGGAGTGGTCAAAGAAGTCAAGAGAGGAGGTAATTTCTCTTTATAAGAAAGGATATGGATATAAGAAAATAGCAAAGACATTACACATTCCAAGAGACACAGTTGGGAGCATAATTAACACGTTTAAAGCTAAAGGCACTGTGGAAACACTACCTGGGCGTGGTAGAAAGAGGATGCTGTGTGTGTACAGTGGGGAAAAACCCCTGGGAAACAGCTGAGGTACCACAACTGGACATTGCAGGGGGGGGGAACGCAGGTTTCTTCCCAGACAATAAGGCGCGCACTACAAGATGAAGGCCTCCATGCCAGAACTCCCAGGCGCACCCCACTTCTGACTACCAGGCACAAGAAAATAGACTCCAGTATGCCAAAAATCATCTGGAAAAACCCCAAAGGTTTTGGTAAACTGTTCTATGGAGTGATGAGACAAAACTGGAACTCTTTGGGCCTATGAATCAACATTATGTCTGGAGGAGAAAAAAATTAAGCTTACAAAGAGAAGAACACCTTGCCTACTGTTAAGCATGGTGGGGAGTCAATCATGATCTGGGGCTGTTTCTCTGCCTCAGGTACCGGGAATCTCCAGCGCGTTCACGGCATTATGAATTCTATTTCCTACCAGGATATATTAGCTGCAAATGTCATAAAGTCAGTGACGAAGCTGAGGCTTGGGAGACGTTGGACCTTCCAACAGGACAACGATCCCAAGCATACCTCCAAATCAACATCAGCGTGGTTGCAGAAGAAGGGCTGGAAGACTCTGGAGTGGCCTTCACAGTCGCCAGACCTAAATCCTATAGAAAACCTGTGGTGGGACTTGAAGAAGGCAGTTGCAGCACGCAAGCCCAAGAATATGAAGGAACTGGAGGCCTTTGCCCAAGAGGAATGGGCTAAAATACCTGTAGATGGTTGCAAGAAGCTTGTGTCCGGTTTTGTGTCACGTTTGAAGGATGTAATTACTGCCTAAGGGTGTTCTACTAAGTACTAAAGATGCATGTAACTAGGGGGTTGAATCATTTTGTCAATGAGATATTAAGAAAAATGTCAATTTTTGGTATTTTGTAAAATACAGTGTTACAATTTAAGTTGCATTTGTCTATTTGACACATCTTTATTTGATATGACTATAAACAAAATAGGGAATAAATGTCCAGCTTGCTAAAACACCAAAATTGTGTAGGGGTTGAATAATTTTGATCACAACTGTAATTGTGCTCTGGGATAATGTTATGAATGACATCTGCTGTGTCAAAACATGGTCTCTCCTAGGGCTGGGCGATATGGCCTTTTTTAATATCTCGATATTTTTACGCCACATCGCGATATACGATATATATCTCAATATTTTGCCTTTGCCTTGAATGAACACTTGATGCATATTGTAGCGGCTACTTTGTCGTTCCAAAAAGGGTTCGAATAAATAAAAATAAAGTTAGCAGAGTAGTCTTGAGGAGGAGGTTTTATGACGCACTAAATTCCTAATAAGCACTCGCGGAGATACTTCCAGTTTCAAAATGTTGATCATTTATTTTCACAAACAAAAAATATTCACCGTGGTTGACTTTCCATATAATACAAACAAACTTATTTAGTGGTAAACAAACAATATCACTCCTCACTCCTTCAATATGACAGACAGACAAAGGCAGCGCCCAGCTGTGCTGTCTTCCTAATTATAGGAGGAGGACGTTGCACACCAGGAGGAGCGTGAGTAGCTGAAAACAATCAGTCAATATAATTTATCTGAAACATCCAATAATCCATCAATATTATCATTGGCATGATTCGATTCCTTTGTCAAAACAATCATTAAATAAATAATATAAATAGGCTCCAACACATATAATCACAGCAGTATGATGATTCTATGTGTCTACATTAAAACATTCTTCTTTGTACTGCATTAATATATGCTTATTTTAAACGTTCATGTTGAGAGGGAAATCACAACTAAGTCAATTTACCAAAACTGTATTTATTATACAGTTATTAAGCAGTTGCACAAACATTCATGTCATTTCCAAAACATAAAAGCGCAAGATTGTCGGAGACATTTTAAAACAAGCTATTAGTGCACTTTTGTGCATGATGTCACTAAGATGACATATCAAAATAACACTAAATTACCGGCACTTTTTGTACGGAACGCCACTACCATAGTTTAAAACAAATAACGTGCACTTTTGTGCATGATGTCCCTAAGATGACATATCAAAACAACCCTAGAT